>NC_073398.1:36415754-36500754 GCF_028641065.1 Leucoraja erinaceus
AACAAAATCGAAATGATCAAACAATTGGACATTACAATCAATATTTACAAGCAATGAAAAAAACAAAAAGCAAATTTCCAATGTCCAACTCTGTGTCTGTACAAGCTCGAAAAGAATAACTTATTAAATCTCACCCCTTTCCCCCAACACTTCTACCATATTTAAAAATCAATTAATTAATAATAATAATACTACCCCAGGCAATTTCCCATACTACCTACAGACATATATATATATATACAACTATTATACACATACAAACTTCATATATGAAGTAACCAAACATAAGTAAACAATTGTAAAGCAATAGATTAACAATAGATAAGCCTTCTCCCCATATCCACTGACTCCGCTATCTTTAAGAGCTCTATCTAGCTCTCTCTTGAAAGTTTCCAGAGAACCGGCCTCCACCGCCCTCTGATGTAGAGAATTCCACAGACTCACAACTCTCTGTGAAAAAGTGTTTCCTCGTCTCCGTTGTAAATGGCTTACCCCTTATTCATAAACTCCTTATGTTCCTCCCACATCCCATAGACGTGCGGCTTGGTAGGTTAAATGGCTTGGTATAAATGTAAACAATTGTCCCTCGTGTGTGTAGGGTAGTGTAATGCCCCTGTCCCACTTAGGAAACCTGAACGGAAACCTCTGGAGTCTTTGGACCCCACCCAAGGTTTCCGTGCGGTTCCCGGAGGTTTTTGTCAGTCTCCCTACCTGCTTCCACTACCTGCAACCTCCGGCAACCACCTGCAACCTCCAGGAACCGCACAGAAACCTTGGGTGGGGCGCAAAGTCTCCAGAGGTTTCCGTTCAGGTTTCCTAAGTGGGACAGGGGCATTAGTGTGTGGGGATCGCTGGTCGGCACGGGCTAGGTGGGCTGAAGGGCCTGGTTCTGCGATGTAAACTAAACTTAAACGTAGGCCCGCTGGTGCTACGACTCACCGTCGCCGTCGCGGGGCTGGCCGAGTCCGGAGCGGGTGGAGCGGTGGAGGAGCGCTGCTGCTGCTGCTGCTGCTGCTGCGGCCCGACCGGAGAGTCGGAGGCTCCAACGGCAGGTCTGTGGACGGCGGCACCGGGAGCCCGCGGGTCCCTGGAGGGAGACCGCTTTTCAGGGCTCTCGCAATGGCGACTTCCCCCGCCCGAGTTGCGGGGTTGAAGAGCTCCTGGAGCGGGGCCTGACATCACCGCACCGCGCGGCTTGGAATGGCCGCGGGACTCTGCGAGCGCACACCGGGGGCTCTAACACCAAGACCCGGTGTGTGACCTCGCACCACCCGCCGTGGCTTTAATGGCCGCGGGACAATCGCCATCGCCAGCCGGGGGCTTTGACTTTGACTCTGACATGGGGGGGGAAGAGTGCAGTGGAGAGATAAGCTTTTTTGGCCTTCCATCACAGCGATGTGATGGATGTTTATGTAAATTATGTTGTGTCTTGGGTCTATGTGTTTGTAATGTATGGCTGCAGAAACGGCATTTCGTTTGGACCTCAAGGGGTCCAAATGACAATTTTACTTCGGAGTCACGTGAGTGATTCCGTGAAGAACCCAGCAGGTACTGCGCATGCGGCATTATCGCACAGCTGTGCAACGCGGCCAGCGGGAGTCGGGCTAGCTCCCGCATCCAAGGAACGAGAGGTAAGTACTTACCTTAATCGGGCCTTGTGGTTTTTGCTCCAGGGGGAGCAAAGTAGAGAGGCATGGTGAGCGGGCCCCGTTTCGACTCCAGCGTGGAGCCGACAGTGGACGGGGAAAAAGCGCTACCCGGACCGTAAACGCTGCGGACCAAAGCGCTACCCGGACCGCAAACGCTGCGGACCGCTGCAAGGAGCTGCGCTATACCGGTCCGCTGAACAGCTGTTCCGTACAGCCGCGGACCGGCGGGAAGTTTAAAAAACCCGACCAGCAGCCCTGCAGACTCCTGATCTTGTATCTTGTATCTTGTATCTCTAAACCATTCTGTGTTTATATCTGTTTGCCTTGTTGCCTCTGTGTTACTTTGTTTATCATCTCTTGTAGAAGAAGGATCGAGTAAATGTCAAAATCGGCCACCATGCACAGAGAAAGATTACTTCCAGATACACACACAATGTGACAGCAACAAAAAGGTAGTTATGGATCACGTTGTAGACACTGTCAATGTTGGGTAGACACAACATGCTGGAGGAACTCAGCGGGACAGGCAGCGAGTCCCTGGAGAGAAGGAATGGGTGACGTTTTTCGGGTCGAGACCTTGACGTTTAGAAGGATGAGGGAAAAAAAAATCTTCACCCAGAGAGTTGTGAATCTGTGGAATCATCTGCCACAGGAAGGCAGTGGAGGCCGATTCACTGGATGTTTTCAAGAGAAAGTTAGATATAACCCCTGGTTCTGGACTCCCCCAACATCGGGAACATTTGTTCTGCATCAAGCTTGTCCGATCCTTTAAGAATTGGAACCAAGAAGTGAAAGAATTGGAAGCCCTCTTAGGGCTCAGGGAATCAAGGGATATGGGGAGAAAGCAGGAACGGGGTACTGATTTTGGATGATCAACCATGATCATATTGAATGGCGGTGATGGCTCGAATATGTTTTCTATGAAGGGTCTCGACCCGAAACGTCACCCATTCCTACTCTCCAGAGATGATGCATGTCCCGCTGAGTTACTCCAGCATTTTGTGTCTATCTTCGATTTAAACCATCACCTGCAGTTCCTTCCTACTCTGTCGATGTTGGGAATGCCTTTGTCAATCTTCTCAACCATCTGAAATCTATCTCCAGCAAGGATGGTAAATGCAATACTAGCCAGAGGCGTTAGACTCAGAATATGATGAGCGTTGGTCGGCACTGGGCCTGTACTCGCTGGAGTTTAGAAGGATGAGGGGGAACCTCATTGAAACTTACCGAATAGTGAAAGGCCTGGATAGAGCGGATGTGGAGAGGATGTTTCCACTAGTGGGAGAGTCTAGGACCAGAGGGCACAGCCTCAGAATTAAAGGACGTTCCTTTAGGAAGGAGATGAGGAGGAATTTCTTTAGTCAGAGGGTGGTGAATCTGTGGAATTCATTGCCACAGGCGGCTGTGGAGGTCACAAGTCAATGGGTATTTTAAGGCAGAGATTGATAGATCCTTGATTAGTGCGGGTGTCAGGGGTTATGGGGAGAAGGCAGGAGAATGGGGTTAGGAGGGAGAGATAGATCAGCCATGATTGAATGGCAGAGTAGACTCGATGGGCCGAATGGCCTAATGCTGCTTCTAGAACTTGCACATTCATCTTGAGAGACTAGAATATAAAACTCAATTTATAAACAATTTTTAAATTTGCAGCGGCTCGGTGGCGCAGCGGGTAGAGCTGCTGCCTCACAGCGCCAGATTTCAGTCCTGACTACGGGTGCTGTCTGTACGGAGTTTGCATGTTCTCCCCGTAACCTGCGTGGGTTTTCTCCGGGTGCTCTGGTTTCCTCCCACACTCCAAAGGCGTACAGGTTTGTAGGTTAATCCGCTTGTTGTAAAATGCTAAATTGTCCCCAGTGTGTGTAGGATAGTGTTCAGTCTAGTTTCCTGTCATGTGAAGTGAGAAGCTTTTGTTGCGTGCTAACCAGTCAGCGGAAAGACAATACATGATTACAATCGAGCCGTTCACAGTGTACAGATACAGGATAAAGGGAATAATGTTTAGTGCAAGGGAGACAAAAATGCTGGAGGAACTCAGCGGGTGAGGCAGCATCTATGGAGCGAAGGAATAGGTGACGTTTCGGGTCGAGACCCGGAAGGGTCTCGACCCGAAACGTCGCCTATTCCTTCGCTCCATAGATGCTTTCCAGGTCTCGACCCGAAACGTCGCCTATTCCTTCGCTCCATAGATGCTTTCCGCGACCCGAAACGTCACCTATTCATCTGCTGCCTCAGTGAGTTCCTCCAGCATTTTTGCCCACCTTCGATTTTTCCAGCACCTGCAGTTCTTTCTTAAACAGTGTTTAGTGCAAGATAAGGTTTAGTAAAATCTGATCAAGGATAGTCCGAGGGTCTCCAATGAGGTAGATAGTAGATCAGGACCGCTCTCTGGTTGTGGTAGGATGGTTCAGTTGCCTGATGGTGTGCAGGGATTACTATTGGCTGTGGACAGTGGGCAGAAGGACCTGTTTCCACGCTGTGCGAATCTATGACTCACTAGTGTGATGGGTGGCCAGCATGGCCAAGTTGGGCCGAAGGGCCTGTTTCTGCACCAGGCTTCTGTCTGAGTGTGTGTGACCTGCCCGTGTTTCAGACGCAGGTGATGTACAAGTGGATCTCGCCGAAGCTTTGCCGTGAGGACATGGCAAAGGCCAGCGGACTTCCGCCGTCTGGGGAGAAGCAGGACTGTCCCCCCTGTAACCCCGGCTTCTACAACAACGACACCTCCAGCTGTGCCCCCTGCCCACCTGGTACACACTCCGATGGCATGGCAGGTACGTGTGTGTCTGTGTGATCCCTCTCCCCCCTCCACACCCTCACCACACCACCCACCCCCTCCCCACTCTGATGGCAATGCATGTATGTGTGTGTGTGTGCTCCCCCCTCCCCCCCCCCCCCTCCACCCTTCCCCCGACTCCACCCCCTGCCCCTGCGCTGCTGCCATTGCCACTGATGGTGCCTCTCTCTCCCCCTCTCTCCCGCAGCTTGCCAGCAGTGCCCAGCAGGCACGGAGCCAGTCGTGGGGTTTGTGTACAAGTGGTGGAACACACACTGCCCTTCAACATGAAGACCTCGTGCTTCAACGTGGCCAACACCAAGTGTGACGGCATGAATGGTGAGCCCCCGTGTGTCCAGCCCCCCACCGTATGTCCCCTCCCCGCCCCCGCCACCCTGTGCCAGGCAGGCAGCGTCTCTGGAGAGAAGGAACATCCTGGTAAATCCTCTCTGCACCCTGTCCTGCTGGACCACATCTTTCCTATATCACGGTGCCCAAAACTGGACACAATATTCCTAATGGTGAGACACGGTGGCGCAGCGGGTAGAGCTGCTGCCTCACAGCGCCAGAGACCTGGGTTCCATCCTGACCACGGGTGCTGTCTGTACGGAGTTTGCACGTTCACCCCGTGGGGGTTTTCTCTGGTTTCCTCCCACACTCCAAAGACGTGCAGGTTTTGTAAGTCAATTGGTAGAAGTGTACAACGGCCCTAGTGTGTGTAGGATAGTGTTAGTGTGCGGGGATCGCTGGCCGGTCTGGACTCGGTGGGCCGAAGGGCCTGTTTCCGTGCTGTATCTCTAAATTAAACTAAGCCCACGTCTTGTACAACTGCAACGTGACCTCCCAACTTGTATACTCTGATCAAGGACTGTGGAATGTGATGTGGGGGTTTCCCCCAAAGGCATCAAGTTAGTAAATTTGCTTTGGTTCGATGGCAGGGAATTTAAATGAAGCTGTGAGCTGTGATAGAGCAGCACAGGGCCATTGTCCTGCAGGTATTGAACGAGGATTACACTGAGTGTCGTTCTGCTTCGATTTGGAACATAATGTGGTTTTTAATGCAAGTTTTCCTCATCAATTCACGTTTGCCCTTGAGAGAGGAACATGCACTTTTGTCATGAAATGACAGCGCTAACCAGCTGTAAGTCGCCCTATCACAAGGTGACATACACAGTCCTCTCTCATGCATCCGATGTACATTAATCTATCCAATCCCTGCTCTTCTGGCACAAATGCTGCCAGGACAACAGACAACAGGTGCAGGAGTAGGCCATTCGGCCCTTCCAGCTAGCACCGCCATTCAATGTGATCATGGCTGATCATCCCCAATCAGTACCCCGTTCCTGCCTTCTCCCCATATCCACTGACTCCGCTATCTCTAAGAGCCCTATCTAGCTCTCTCTTGAAAGTATCCAGAGAACCGGCCTACACCGCCCTCTGAGGCAGAGATTTCCACGGACTTGAGGGTGTGAGCTACAGGGAGAGGTTGAATAGGCTGGGACTCTATTCCTTGGAGCGCAGGAAGATGAGTGGTCAACTTGCCCACACCGGCCAACATGTCCCGTCTACACTAGTCCCACCTGCCTGCGTTTGGCCCATATCCCTCCAAACCTGCCCTATCCATGTACCTGTCTAAATGTTTCTTAAACCCAGCCTCAACTACCTCCTCCGGCAGCTTGTTCCATGCACCCACCAACCACCCTCTGTGTGAAAAAGTTACCCCTTAGGTTCCTATTAAATCTTTTCCCCTTCACCTTGAACCCATGTCCTCTGGTCCTCGATTCCCCTACTCTGGGCAAGAGACTCTGTGCCTACCCGATCTATTCCTCTCATGATTTTGTACACCTCTATAAGATCACCCCTCATCCTCCTGCGCTCCAAGGAATACAGACCCAGCCTGCTCAACCTCTCCCTGTAGCTCAGGTCCCTCTAGTCCTGGCAACATCCTGGTAAATCTCTCTGTGCCCTTTCCAGCTTGACAACATCTTTCCTATAACATGGTACGCAGAACTGAACACAATATTCTAAATGCGGTCTCACCAACGGCATCTTCAACTGCAACATGACCTCCCAACTCTATAGATGGACCGGGCAGTGTCCAGCACTCTCTGTAGATCCCTTCGATGGTGGGGAGGTCAGTGCTGTGATGGACCTTCGATGGTGGGGAGGTTAGTCGCTGTGATGGACGGGGCACTGTCCAGCACTCTCTGGCCACTCCTTACTTCCTGCATGTTCGAGTTGCTGAACCAGGCCGTGACACATCACATCTTCCTCTAATGGGATTGAATGATAGCACTGATTGGAGTCTGGCTTTGCGCTGTACAGCAGCAGCCCTGTGGGCAGTTGGGGCTGAGAGTACCAGGCTAATTTAATTTTATATAAGAGGTTTATGTTGGCTTTGGAGCCTGCGGATCACCCTGGCTGGATTTGAACCAAGAACGAAAGAGAGGATTAGCCCTGTGAAGTGCTGAGCTCCAAAGGCAAAGAGTAACCGGCCAGTGGGCAAGGAACTGCAGATGTTGGGATGTTGAACAAAGCACAAAGTGCTGGAGGATCCCAGCGGGACAGGCAGCATCTGCGGAGAGAAATGAAGGGAATGGTCAGAAGATATTTTGCATTACGAACCTTCTTCAGAATGCTGGAGGATTTACACTGACAACAACGGAGAATTGCCAGAATGTAAAAACAAAGAACTGCAGGTGCTGGTTTACCAAAGAAAGGCACAAAGTGCTGGAACATGGATCACCAGAGATGCTGCCTGAATCACGTCTCAGAATCGAAACGTCACCTATCCATGTTCTCCACAGATGCTGCCTGACCCGCTGAGTTACTCCAGCACTCTGTGAAACGTCACCTATCCATGTTCTCCACAGATGCTGCCTGGCCCGCTGAGTTATGGTGCAGCAGCATCTATGGAGCGAAGGAAATAGGCAACGTTTCGGGCTGAAACCCTTCTGGAAATAGGCAACGTTTCGGGCTGAAACCCTTCTGGAAATAGGCAACGTTTCGGGCCGAAACCCAGAAGGGTTTCGACCCGAAACGTTACCTATTTCCTTAGCTCCATAGATGCTGCTGC
Organism: Leucoraja erinaceus; assembly: GCF_028641065.1. NCBI lineage: Eukaryota > Metazoa > Chordata > Chondrichthyes > Rajiformes > Rajidae > Leucoraja > Leucoraja erinaceus. The sequence goes on from NC_073398.1 coordinate 36,423,253, forward strand.
ACCCGCGGAGTTACTCCAGCACTCTGTGAAACGTCACCTATCCATGTTCTCCACAGATGCTGCCTGACCCGCTGAGTTACTCCAGCATTTTACGTATTATTTTTGAGCAGAACACGGATTGGAATAGAGGGGGTGATCTACAGGAAGTGGTTGGACAGACGTGGTTTATTTTGTCTCGAAATGTTGGAGGTTGTGGAAGGGATCTGATTGAAGGAGATGAAACTATGAGAAGCACCAGCGATCCCCGCACACTAACACTATCCTACACACACTGGGGACAATTTACAATTTTTAACCAAAGCCAATTAACCTACAAACCTGCACGTCTTTGGAGTGTGGGAGGAAACCGGAGCACCCGGAGAAAACCTACACAGGTCACGGGGAGAGCGTGCAAACTCCGTACAGACAGCACCCGTAGTCAGGATGGAACCCGGGTCTCTGGCGCTGTGAGGCAGCAGCTCTACCCGCTGCACCACCGTGCCGTGACCTGATGGGCTAATTCTGTTGGTCTGACACATGAAGGGGTGTCCAGTGCCGTGTGTAAGTGTGTGTGTGTTGGTTGTGTCTCTAGGGTGGGAGGTGGCTGGAGATCACATCCACAGTGGCATCGGAGGCTCCGACAACGACTACCTCATCCTCAGCCTCCACATCCCCAGCTTCAGGTTAGCGTCCGCCGTCCGTAACGTGGCGTGGCGTCCCGCGGCGTGTCGGCCGGGTCACGCTAACACGCGTGTTCTGCTTCCCGTGTAGCCCGCCCACGTCCACGTCGCAGTCCACGGGGGCCGAGGTGGGGAGGATCACCTTCGTGTTCGAGACCCAGTGCGACGACCTGTGTGAGCTGTACTTCATGGTGGTAGGTGTTTACAGTAGCACACGCCCTTCGGCCCCTCACATCACTGCTAGCCCACGGTTAGAGTCGTACTGCACCCGTCTGCAAATCTAACCCCGTCCCCCCCCCATCACCTGTATCCACCTATCACTGGAAGAGGGAGACATGTAGATAAGGAAGTGTGAGGTGTGAAACTAGGTCAAAGGGAATGCAGATCGCATGGAGTCTTTCTCTTCCCTGTTACAAATGCGACATCACTGTCACATCCGTCTGGAAAAGGGCGCTAGCTTCCGGCAACAATCAGTGGGAGCCATCACTTGTTGCAGTAGATGGCGGTGGTGGCAGTATTAGCTCAGTATACGTACTGCTCCGAGCCCCTCCATGTGGATGAGTCTGCTATGGGGCCAGGGCTAGAATAACTCAGCGGGACAGGCAGCATCACTAGAGAGGAGCAATGGGTGACGTTTCAGGTCAAGACCTTTCTTCACACTGATGTCAGGGGAGAGGGAGAGACATAGATAAGGAAGTGTGAGGTGTGAAACCAGGACAAAGGGGATGGAGATCAAGGACTATGCAGATTAGATCTACAGGTATTCTACATTCCAACTAACAGTGATCGACTGTACATACTCTACACTAACACGAGGCAATAGACAATACGTGCAGGAGGAGGCCATTCGGCCCTTCGAGCCAGCACCGCCATTCAATGTGATCATGGCTGATCATCCCCAATCAGTACCCCGTTCCTGCCTTCTCCCCATATCCTCTGACTCCGCTATCTTTAAGAGCCCTATCTAGCTCTCTCTTGAAAGCATCCAGAGAACCGGCCTCCACCGCCCTCTGAGGCAGAGAATTCCACAGACTCACAACTCTCTGTGAGAAAAAGTGTTTCCCCATCTCCGTTCGAAATGGCTTACCCCTTATTCTTAAACTGTGTGGCCCCTGGTTCTGGACTCCCCCAACATCGGGAACATGTTTCCTGCCTCTAGCGTGTCCAAACCCTTAATAATCTTATATGTTTCAAGGAGATATCCTCTCATCCTAAACTCCAGAGTTACAAGCCCAGCCGCCCAGTCCTGCCATCGGGAATTAACCTGTTTCCCTGAACCACAACCACAATCAAATCTAGCGTGTCCAAACCCATTAACAATCTTATATGTGATGTTTCAATAAGAGAGCTCACCATACCCCCTGATCCCCTTATGCCATCCCTCCTCTCATCCTCTTTTAAACTCCAAAAAAACAAGTTCTTCTCATCTCGTTTTACAAGCCCAGCCGCTCCATCGGGAACAATCTTCTCAGCATAAGAATTTTGTAAGTTTCATAAGTCCCCTCTCAATCTCCTAAATTCTAGAGAGTATAAACCATGGTCTTTCTTCATAAGACACCTGACCCTCCCAGGAATCAGTCCTGGTGAAGCACAACAATACAATTTGGAGACCAATAGGTGCAGGTGGTCTCACCAAGGTACAACTGCCAGTAGAACCTCGGCTCCTATACTCAAATCCTTTTGAATGCCAGCATACCGCTTCATTGCAATGCATGACCTTCATAACTGATATGAACCTGGGCAGCATCTCCCCCTTTCCCCAATCGGATAATAGCCCTTTCCTGATGGCAGACCTTGTTACTGACGGCTTTTCTGGTTTCCAGGACATCAACAGGAAGACGACCAATGTAGTCGAGTCTTGGGAAGGCAGCAAGGAGCGTCAGTCCTACACTCACCTGATCACCAATAACGCAGCTGTCACCTACACCTGGGCCTTCCAACGGCAAAACTCCCCGCTGGAGGCAAGTCTTCCTCATCCTCCTGGGGGGTGGGGGGTGGTGCGGGGGGGGCTGTGGCCGTTAGCGGGAGTGTCCATGGGGAACATTAACGCCATTGTCCAGCGCCCATGACCCCCCCTATTGGCAAGGTGGATCATGGAACGTCAGGTGTCACCTGGATAGGTAACGGAACAATGATATTGGGTGGCGCAGCGGTAGAGTTGCTGCCTCACAGCGCCAGAGAACCACGTTCCATCCTGACTACAGGTGCTGTCTGTGCAGAGTTTGCACGTTCTCCCTGCGACCATGTGGGTTTTCTCCGGGTGCTCCTGTTTCTTCCCATATCCTAAAGTCGTGCGGGTTTGTAGGTTAATTGGCTTCTGTAAATTGTCCCTAGTGTGTCTTGTGTGTGGCGTGCACAGCCTAAAGTTGTCGGACAATTTGTTCTATTTGATCTTGTTTGATTGTGCATGCCGGGTTGGTTGCTTTCGTCGAAACAGGACGGACCAACCCTAGTGTGTGTGTGGGATAGAACTCGTTTACGAGGTGATTGCTTGTTGGCGCGGACTCGATGGGCTGAAGGGCCTGTTTCAACTCATTGGGAAGGGCACACAGTGCCGGTGTAACTCGGACATTTCCGCCTCCATTTCAGGTGCGCAAGAACCAGGCGGACAACGTGAAGATCTACCTCATCACGGTGAGTAACGCGGCCAATGGCGTGGGGCTGATGTGTCGGCCTTGTGCGCTGGGCTCTGACCAGAGTAGCCCCACCTGCGTGCCCTGCCCGGCTGGACACTACATCGACAAGGCCACCAACCAGTGCCGAGAGTGCCCGGCCAACACCTACCTGTCCCCGCACCACCTGTACGGCCTGGAGTCGTGCATTCCCTGTGGCCCAGCCAGCCACAGTAACAAGGTACGCAAGCAAGCAGCCCGCTAGAATACCAGCCTACACACAGCAACTTACAACTTAGCACAAACTTAGAAAATAGAACTTGAACTTAGAATTTGAAGAACTTAGACGTAGAACTGACAACTTACAACTAACTTTGAACGTTGCACATTGAACTTAACACTTAGAACTTGGAACATAACTTAGACCACAAACACAGAAGATGAGACAGGGGTTGGGGGTCAGGGGACAAAGGGACAGTGGTTGGGGACAGGGGTCAGGGGTCAGGGGACAGTGGTTGGGGACAAGGGTCGGGGGATGGGGACAAAGGACAGTGGTTGGGGACAAGGGTCAGGGGTCAGGGGACAGTGGTTGGGGACAAGAGTCCGGGATGGGGACGGGTTGTCAGAGGTTGGGGACAAGGGTCCGGGATGGGGTCAGGGTCAGGGGACAGGGGTCAGGGGTCAGAGGACAGGGGTTTCGGGATAAGGGTTGGGGGATGGGGACAGGGGTCAGGGGATGGGGGGTCAGGGGTTGGGGACAAGGGTTGGGGATGGGGACAGGGGTCAGGGGTCAGTGGAGGGGTCAGGGGTTGGGGATGGGGACAAGGGTCGGGGATGGGGACAGGGGTCAGGGGTTGGGGACAAGGGTCGGGGGGGACAGTGGTCAGGGGGGGGACAGGGGTCGGGGATGGGGACAGGGGTCTGGGTTCAGGGGTCAGGGGTTGGGGACAGGGTCGGGGATGGGGACAGGGGTCAGGGACAGGGGTCGGGGGATGGGGACAGGGGTCAGGGGTTGGGGACAAGGGTCGGGGATGGGGACAGGGGTCAGGGGTCAGTGGATGGGGACAGGGGTCAGGGGTTGGGGACAAGGGTTGGGGATGGGGTCAGGGGTCAGGGGTCAGTGGATGGGGACAGGGGTCAGGGATTGGGGACAGGGGTCGGGGGATGGGGACAGGGGTCAGGGGTCAGGGGTCAGTGGTTGGGGACAAGGGTCGGGGGATGGGGACAGGGGTCAGGGGTTGGGGATGGGGACAGGGGTCAGGGGTGGGGACAGGGGTCAGGGGTTGGGGACAGGGGTTGGGGTCAGTGGATGGGGACAGGGGTCAGGGGTCAGGGGACCACAGGTGCAGACCAATCGGCCCACAATGTGCGCACCGGACATCATGCTGACCCAAGCTGACCTCTCGTGCCAGTAAGGGCCTGTTTCCGTGCTGGACTGTTCTATGTCTTTCTGGACGTAGCTCCTCGTTGCGTGGCCTGTGTGTGTGGGTGAGGAGGCTGTTGCCGTGAGTCCTGACACTCACAGAGAGATACAGCATGGAAACAGGCCCTTCTGCCCAACTTGCCCACACCGGCCAACATGTCCCATCTACACTAGTCCCACCTGCCTGCGTTTGGCCATATCCCTCCAAACCTGTCATATCCATGGACCTGTCTAAATGTTTCTGAAACATTGCTTTTACTACCTCCTCCTGCAGCTCGTTCCATACACCCACCCCCCTCTGCATGAAAATCTTATTATTAAATTTTAATAATAGATTTTACCATTAAATCTTCCCCCCCTCTCACCTTAATCCTCTGTTTCTCAATTCCCCTACTCTGCATCTACCTGATCTATTCCACACCTCTATAAGATCACCCCTCATCCTCCTGCGCTCCAGGGAATAGACACCCAGCCTGCTCAACCTCTCCCTGTAGCTCACACCCTCTAGTCCTGGCAACATCCTGGTAAATCTTCTCCAAGATTCAAGATTCAAGAGAGTTTATTGTCATGAGTTCCAGATAGGGCAATGAAATTCTTGCTTTGCTTCAGCACAACAGAATATAGTAGGCATGAATACAGAACAGATCAGTGTGTCCATATACCATTGTATAAATATATACACACATGAATAAATAGACTGATAAAGTGCAAATAAACTGATAATAGGCTATTAATGTTTGGAGTTTTGTTTGAGTTGAGTTTAATAGCCTGATGTCTGTGGGGAAGTAGCTATTCCTGAACCTGGACGTTGCAGTCTTCAGGCTCCTGTACCTTCTACCTGAAGGTAGCGGGGAGATGAGTGTGTGGCCAGGATGGTGTGGGTCCTTGATGACTCTGTCCCCTCCAGTGTGATGCCATCATTCGCGGCCACACTCTGGGCTGAGACGAGCTGGTGTGGATATGTCAGCCGTGGATTATGTCTGTGTGAGCCCACACATGATCTAACGTTACCGTTTCTCTCTGCCGTCGGTCAGGACCACTCGGTGTGTTTCAGCGACTGCTCCTTCACCCTCGCCATGGACAACCGCACTCTGGCATTCCAGTTCAGCGGCCTCAAAACACCGTCACCTCCCTGATGAATGGGCCCAGCTTCACCTCCAGAGGGACCAAATACTTCCACTTCTTCAACATCACCCTGTGTGGAAACGAGGTGGGTCCCTGTCAGCAGATGCTACAGTTACACACACACACACACACGCACGCACACACACACACACACGCACACACACACACACACACACACACACGCACACACACACACACACACACACACACACACACACACACACACACACACAACACGCACGCACACGCACGCACACACACACACACACACACACGCACGCGCACACACACTCTCACACACACACTCACACACGCTCACACACACACACACACACACACACACACACACACACACACACTCACGCACACACACGCACACACGCACACACACACACACACACACACACACACACACACACACACACACGCACGCACACACACACACACACACACACACTCACACACACACTCACACACACACTCACACACACACTCACACACACACACACACACACACACACACACACACACACACACACACACACACACACACACACACACACACACACACACACACACACACACACACACACACACACACACACACACACCAACATCCTGAACTACCAGCGGCGGAAATCCGCAGGAACTGGAGGACAGGGATGTGTGGAGCGTCCGTCACCGTTCCCGTTGGAAACCAGCGCCACTGCGTCGCTAATGTTGTCAACGATGATGAATTATTATTGTTGTGCCTATCAAAGTGCAGTGAATAACTTAGAAACTCGGAACGGCAGGCACTCCTATAGCAAAGATAGAAAGCGCTGGAATAACTCAGCGGGTCATAATACCACCAGGTCATAAGTGATAGGAGCAGAATCAGGCCATTCAGCCCATCAAGTCTACTCCGCCATTCATTCATGGCTGATCTATCTCTCCCTCCTAACCCCATTCTCCTGCCTTCTCCCCATAACCCCTGACACCTGCACTAATCAAGAGTCTATCTATCTCTGTCTTATAAATATCCACTGACTTGTGGCCTCCACAGCCGTCTGTGGCAATGAATCCCACAGATTCACCACCTTCTGGCTAAAGAAATTCCTCCTCATCTCCATCCTAAAGGAATGTCCTTTAATTCGGAGGCTGTGACCTCTGGTCCTAGACTCTCCCACTAGTGGAAACATCCTCTCCACATCCACTCTATCCAGGCCTTTCACTATTCTGTACTATTTTTCTAAACTCCAGCGAGTGCAGGCCCAGTGCCGACAAACGCTCATCATAGGTTAACCCACTCATTCCTGGGATCATTCTTGTAAACCTCCTCTGCACTCTCTCCAGAGCCAGCACATCCTTTCTCAGATACGGGGCCCAAAACTGCTCACAATATTCCAAATGCTGCCTGACCAGCGCCTTGTAGAGCCTCAGCATTACATCCCTGATGTAAGGCGTTATCTCTGGAGAACAGAGGTTGGGGCCTTTCCTCAGATCTTTCTTCAGAGGGTGGAGAATTCATTGCCACAGATGGCAGTGGAGGCCAAGTCAATGATATGTTTAAGGTGGAGATTGACAGGTTCTTGATTCCACAGGTGCTGCCCGACCCGCTGAGTTCCTCCAGCACTTGGTGTTTTGATCAAGCACATGGATAGGACAGGTTTGGAGGGATATGGGCCAAACGCGGGCAGGTGGGACTAGTGTAGACGGGGCATGTTGTCCAGTGTGAGCATGTTGGGCCTACTGTATCTACATGACTATGATTCCTGCATCTGCTCCATTCTCTCCACAGATGCTGCCTGACCCGCTGAGTTCCTCCAGCACTTGGTGTTTTGATCAAGTGTCCAGCACCTGCAGTTCCTTGCGCTATTCTCTCCACAGATGCTGCCCGACCGGCTGAGTTTTTCCAGCACCTTGAGCCTGTGTCTCAGCCCCCCCCCCCCAGAGACGTGGCTGTGTTCATTGACTAACCCCCCGTGCTCCTCCCCCTCTCCAGGGCCGGAAGGGCGCCGTGTGTTCGGACAACGTGACGGACGTGACTCTGCCGGACGTACAGAACGACGCCGACACCTTTAGCAACGTCATCACCTCCTTCCTCTGCCAGTCCACCATCATCCCGTCCGATGGCCGGAGCTTCCGGACCGCACTGTCCTCTCAGTCCATCAGCCTGGCCGACTCCTTCCTTGGTCAGTGGCCGCCACGCCCGCGATGCCCAGGCTGCAGGAACGCAATGGGACAGGCGGCATCTCTGGAGAGAAGGAATGGGTGAATTCTCCAGTCTGAAGAAGGGTCTCGACCTGAGACGTCACCCATCCCTTCTCTCCAGTGATGCCGCCTGTCCCGCTGAGTTACTCCAGCATTTTGTGTCTACCTTCGGTTTAAACCAGCATCTGTAGTTCCTTACAATAGACAATAGACAACAGGTGCAGGAGTAGAGGCCATTCGGCCCTTCGAGCCAGCACCGGCATTCAATGTGATCATGGCTGATCATCCCCAATCAGTACCCCGTTCCTGCCTTCCCCCCATATCCCCTGACTCCGCTATCTTTAAGAGCCCTATCTAGCTCTCTCTTGAAAGTATCCAGAGAACCGGCCTCCACCCCCCTCTGAGGCAGAGAATTCCACAGACTCAGCACTCTCTGTGAGAAAAAATGTTTCCTCGTCTCCGTTTTAAATGGCTTACCCCTTATTCTTAAACTGTGGCCCCTGGTTCTGGACTCCCCCAACATCGGGAACATGTTTCCTGCCTCTAGCGTGTCCAAACCCTGAACAATTTTATATGTTTCAATGAGATACCCTCTCATCCTTCGAAACTCCAGAGTGTACAAGCCCAGCCACTCCATTCTCTCAGCATATGACAGGCCCACCATCCTGGGGATTAACCTTTCTACATAAGTCTGCAATGCCGTTGACTGATGAGTGTATTGAACCAGGAGAGGCGTGGAATGGGTGGGCAGTTCTGGTCTCCTCACTACAGGGAGGTCGCGGTGGCTTTGGAATCGGTGGAGAGAAGGTTCACCAGACACCAGGGCATTAGCTGCAGGGATGAAAGGAGACCTGGAGTAATTTGTTGGGATCATCCAAACCACATCCCAAAGACATAAGGGCTGGTAAATTAAGGGGCAAAGTAAGAGGAGCCAAGTTTAAAGGGGAGGTGCGGGGAAGTGTTTCTGAGCTGTATCTCTAAACTAAACCAAACTAAAATTAGAGGGCATAAGGTTAAATTTAGAGGAGAAAGATTTAAGTGTCTTGTCAATCCTATCCCAACGACCTCCTCTGGAAGTGGGTGCCTGGAACGCGCTGCCAGGGGTGGGGGTGGAGGCAGATACGATCGTGGTGTTTAAGAGGCTTTTAGACAGGGACGTGGATATGCAGGGAATGGAGGGATAGGGATCACGTCCAGGCAGAAGGGAGTTGGCATCATGTACAGCACGGACATTGTGGGCCGAAGGGCCTGTTTTATGTTATGTTCTGTTGACTTTAGGAAATTCTGGTTAAAGTGGAAATGTTTTGAAGGTGTTGTGGAGGACATGGAGGACTAGCGTGTGGCGTTAGGGGCAAGATTAGATGGAGGCCTGAGGTGATAGGTCTTCACTCTGGGTGGTGGGTGTATGGCCAAGATGCCAGAGGAGGTCGTTGGGATAGGATTGACAAGACACTTAAATCTTTCTCCTCTAACTTTAACTTTATGCCCTCTAATTTCAGTTTGGTTTAGTTTAGAGATACAGCTCAGAAATAGGCCCTTCGGCCCACCAAGTCCGTGCTGACCAGTGATCCCCGCACACTAACACTATCCTACACACACTGGGGACAATTTACAATTTTACTGAAGCCAATTAACCCACAAACCTGTAGGTCTGTGGAGTGTGGGAGGAAACCGGAGCACCCGGAGAAAACCCTCGCAGGTCACGGGGAGAACGTGCAAACTCTGTAAAGACAGCACCCGTAGTCAGGATACAAGTCCATGCCGAAAAATTTGTTCGGCATGGACTTGTAGGGCCGAGATGGCCTGTTTCCGTGCTGTAATTGTTATATGGTTATATATGGAACCCGGGTCTCTGGCGCTGTGAGACAGCAGCTCTACCCGCTGCGCCACCGTGCCAGCGAAAGAGTGCCTGGGGGCCCAGGATTAAGGGGAGAGGGGAAGGGTTGAGTAGGAACCTGCGGGGGAATGATCTTATCTGCTGGCTGTGTTGAACTGTTTGTTTCTGACCTTGTTGTTTGTTTTGCCAGGAGCCAGCGTTGAGCCGTCGATGCAGAACATCACCGCACGGCCAAACCACTTCCCTCCTCCAGAAACCCACCTCCCCGACATTCACTTCTTCTACATGTGAGTGTGGGAAAGCTTCATAGAAATATAGACAATAGGTGCAGGAGGAGGCCATTCAGCCCTTCGAGCCAGCACCGCCATTCAATGTGATCATGGCTGATCATCCCCAATCAGTACCCCGTTCCTGCCTTCTCCCCATATCCCCTGACTCCGCTGTCTTTAAGAGCCCAATCTAGCTCTCTCTTGAAAGTATCCAGTGAATCGGCCTCCACTGCCTTCTGTGGCAGAGAATCTGAATGTACAGTACAGAACAGGCCCTTCAGCCCAACCAGTCCATGCTGACCAGAATGCCCCCATTCATTGATTGCTTGATAGAGTATCGTCACATGTACAGTGAGACTCTTTGTGTATAGTACACAAGGCAAAGGTAGTCACAGAGTGCTGGAGTAACTCAGCGGGTCAGGCAGCATCTGTGGAGAACATGGATAGGTGACGTTTCACAGAGTGCTGGAGTAACTCAGCGGGTGCAGCAGCATCTATGGAGCTAAGGAAATAGGCAACGTTTCGGGCCGAAACCCGGAAGGGTTTCGGCCCGAAACGTTGCCTATTTCCATAAGGATTTCGGCCTGAAACGTTGCCTATTTCCATAAGGATTTCGGCCCGAAACGTTGCCTATTTCCTTCGCTCCATAGATGCTGCTGCACCATAACTCAGCGGGTCAGGCAGCATCTGTGGAGAACATGGATAGGTGACGTTTCACAGAGTGCTGGAGTAACTCAGCGGGTCAGGCAGCATCTGTGGAGAAAAGGAATGGGTGACGATTCGGGTTGAGACCCTTCTTCAGACTGAGAGTCAGGGAAGAGGGAGACACAGAGATATGGAAGGGTAAGGTGTGAAAATAACTGATCAAAGCAGACCGTGTTCAGAAAATGTCGACTGTCTCATTGTTAGCTGGGGGAGGTGACAATGAGGCATAACGGGGAGGGAGGGATGGAAGGGGGGGGAGGGAAGAGTGAGAGAGAGAGAGAGAGAGATCTATGGTGACTTGAAATGAATATTCACACTACTGGGTTGTAAGCTGTCCAATGAATGTTGAGTATTGCTATCAGTTGATGTAGGTGAGGTTTCAGGTCGGGACCATTCTTCAGACTGGAGGCAGGAGGTAGGTGGAGGGGGCGGAGGGGGTGGAGGGGGGAGTTGATGAAGACACACAAAGCTGTAGATGTGAGTCTGTCTTGGGGCAGTATCGCTCTGGCCGCTGACCGTCTCGTTGTCCTGTTGCAGGTCCTCTGTGTCGACGGCCTCGTGTGAAGGTGGGCGTGGGGCGGTGGTGACCATGAGATGCAGCCCCGGGACGGACGAACGTGGAGAGATCTCCGTACCGAGGTACCCCGCTGTCCCACAACTGCCCACTCCCACTGCCCGCTCCCACCGCCCACACCGCTCTCTGTATCTGTAGAGTGTGCCCTTTCACCTTGACCTTGTGCCCACAGTGACTGCCCAGGGGGGACATGTGACGGTTGTACCTTCCTCTTCCTCTGGCAGAGTGCCGGAGCCTGCCCGCTCTGCACGTCTGCCGACTTCCACCAGATCGAGGGAGCGTGCCGTGGTGGCATCCAGGTAAGCTGGCACCGTGGATCGCACCGATCGATGACTCTTGCCCAGAGGCACCAGCAATCTTCACTCCTGGTGGAAGGGTCTCTTCCCAAAACGTCACCTATCCATGTTCCCCACAGATGCTGCCTGACCCGCTGAGTTATGGTGCAGCAGCATCTATGGAGCGAAGGAAATAGGCAACGTTTCGGGCCGAAACCCTTCTGGAAATAGGCAACGTTTCGGGCCGAAACCCGGAAGGGTTTCGACCCGAAACGTTGCCTATTTCCTTAGCTCCATAGATGCTGCTGCACCCGCTGAGTTACTCCAGCACTCTGTGAAACGTCACCTATCCATGTTCTCCACAGATGCTGCCTGACCTTCTCTATCGTTTTGTCTGAAGTTCATATGTGATAGGCCAATCCAGATTAATCCCCCATTCAATCATGGCTGATCTATCTCTCCCTCCTAACCCCATTCTCCTGCCTTCTCCCCATAACCCCTGACACCCGCACTAATCAAGAATCTATCTATCTCTGCCTTAAAAATACCCACTCACTTGTGGCCTCCACAGCCGTCTGTGGGCAATGAATCCCACAGATTCACCACCCTCTGGCTAAAGAAATTCCTCCTCATCTCCTTTCTAAAGTAACGTCCTTTGATTCTGAGGCTGTGCCCTCTGGTCCTAGACTCTCCCACTAGTGGAAACATCCTCCCCACATCCACTCTATCCAGGCCTTTCACTATTCTGTAAGTTTCAATGAGGTCCCCCCTCATCCTTCTAAACTCCAGCGAGTACAGGCCCAGTGCCGACAAATGCTCATCATATGTTAACCCAGTCGGTCCTGGGATTATTCTCCTCTGGACCCTCTCCAGAGCCGGCACATCCTTCATCAGATACGGGACCAAAATCCTGCCACTTCCAAGTCTGTGAAATGTCCGCTGTTGCCCCAAGGAGATGTGCGGTTTCTTATTTGCTCATGTTAAGACTGTGGACACTGAATGTCTGATGTCAGCTCTGTCCACCACCACCCACAGCCACCACCACCCACAGCCACCACCACCACCCACAGCCACCACCACCCACAGCCACCACCACCACCCACAGCCACCACCACCACCCACAGCCACCACCACCCACCCACAGCCACCACCACCACCCACAGCCACCACCACCCACCCACAGCCACCACCACCCACAGCCACCACCACCACCCACAGCCACCACCACCCACCCACAGCCACCACCACCCACAGCCACCACCACCCACAGCCACCACCACCACCCACAGCCACCACCACCCACAGCCACCACCACCACCCACAGCCACCACCACCACCCACAGCCACCACCACCCACAGCCACCACCACCCACAGTCACCACCACCACCCACAGTCACCACCACCCACAGCCACCACCACCCACAGCCACCACCACCACCACCCACAGCCACCACCACCACCCACAGCCACCACCACCCACAGCCACCACCACCCACAGCCACCACCACCCACAGCCACCACCACCACCCACAGCCACCACCACCCACAGCCACCACCACCCACAGCCACCACCACCCACAGCCACCACCACCCCACCACCCACCCACAGCCACCACCACCACCCACAGCCACCACCACCCACAACCACCACCACCCACAGCCACCACCATCACCCACCGCCACCCCCACCCACAGCCACCACCACCACCCACAGCCACCACCCACCACAGCCACCACCACCATCACCCACAGCCACCACCACCCACAGCCACCACCACCATCACCCACAGCCACCACCACCCACAGCCACCACCACCACCCACAGCCACCACCATCGCCCACAGCCACCACCACCCACAGCCACCACCACCACCCACAGCCACCACCATCACCCCTCCACCACCTCTGCCGACTCCACCGCCCGTGGGCATGGCACACACACCGTCCATCCGTCTCCACCAGCGGCCCGGCTGGGAACATCGTGAGATTGCCAATGTTATTTGAATGCATTTCGTTGTCTCTGTACTGTACACTGACAATGACAATTAAAATTGAATCTGAATCTGATCTGGGGGTTATTTTTGTCATGAAGGAAACGACATACGTTTGGAAGGAGCCGAAGGTTTGCACGAAAGGGTTTCCGTTGCCCCCCAAGGCCATCGCCAACTGCGAGATGATCGACTTCTGGTTGAAAGTGGTGGTGGGAATCGGAGCCTTCACCGCTGTCCTCCTCATCATCCTAACCTGTTACTTCTGGAAAAAGAACAAGAAGTAAGTCAAGACCAGTAACGTCACGGACGTGACCCCCCAGGGGGCAGTGGCTGCAGGGTTCCCATTAGTTCATTGTCACGTGTACCGAGGGACAGTGAAACGCTGTTGTTGCCCGCTTAACCAATCAGCAGAAAGACAATACATGATTATAATCGAGCTCAGCGGGTAGAGCTGCTGCCTCACAGCGCCAGAGACCCGGGTTCGATCCCGACTATGGGTGCTGTCTGTACGGAGTTTGCACGTTCTCCCCGTGACCTACGTGGGTTTTCTCCGAGATCTTCAGTTTCCTCCCACATTCCAAAGACGTGTCAGTTAATTGGCTTGGAATGATTGTAAATTGTGTGTGTAGGATAGTGTTAGTGTGCGGGGATCGCTGGTCGGCACGGACCTGGTGGGCCGAAGGGCCTGTTTTCGTGCTGTATCTCCAAACTAAACCAAACCAAACTGAATGAATCCAACAGCACAGCCCACGGCCCCGTCTCTCCTCGACTTTAAACCTGATTTGTCCTCTCTCGTTCAGGTTGGAGTACAAATATTCCAAGCTGGTGATGAACGCAAACTCCAGGGAGGTGGAGCTGCCGGCCGCAGATAGCTGCGCCATCATGGAGGGCGAGGACAATGAAGAGGAGGTGTTCTACTCCAAAAAATCCTCACTGTTGGGGAAGCTCAAGTCATTAGCTTCAAAGGTGAGCAGCAATTGGGCACACGCCTACACCACCCGCAAACTGGTGGTGGTCGTGGGGGGGGGGGGGGGGTGCTCGTGGTGGGAGGGAGGGGGGTGTGCTGGTGGTCGTGGGGGGGGGGGGGTGGTAGGGGAGTGGGGGGGGGAGTGCTGGTGGTCGTGGGGGGGGGGGGTGGGGGGGGGGGGGGTGAGGGGGGGGGGGGAGTGCTGGTGGTCGTGGGGGGGAGAGGGGGAGTGCTGGTGTGGGTGGTGGCGGTGAGGGGGGGGTGGTGGTAGGGGAGTGGGGGGGGTGGTGATGGGGAGAACTTTGTTACTCTGCCGGTGCCCTTTATGTGGCGATTATTTGCACACCTTGGGTATTGTAGATTAGTGTCACTCACACTGTGGCTCGGTCCACAGGCTCTTAGACTAGTTATGCATGCTGAGATGAAAGCTCGTTGAGTTACCTCTGCAGCGTTGCTAATAAAAGACTTTGGGTCCTAATCACTTTGTTGTGAGCTTGATGTTTATGCAACAGGTTAAGGGGCTGTCCCACCTGGGTGTCATTTGTGTCAGGCAGATGGCGGGCGAAGACTTTGCGCATCCCAAACTCCTGGGCCGCTGCACGTGACCGCGCCTACGTTACCACGCACCACGCACGTGTAATGCGTCGGGCGCCGTTACGCGCATGGTGCGTGGTGGGGTAGGCAGTGACGCGCGGTTGCGTGCGGCGGCCCGGGATTTTGGGATGTACAAAATCTCCGCCCGCCATCTGCGAGACACGCCAATGACACCCAAGTGGGACAGCCCCTTAAGCAAGCAAAGAATTTCACACTGACCAGACTGATTCCTGGGATGTCAGGACTGTCTTATGAAGAAAGACTGGATAGACTTGGTTTATACTCTCTAGAATTTAGAAGATTGAGAGGGGATCTTATAGAAACTTACAAAATTCTTAAGGGGTTGGACAGGCTAGATGCAGGAAGATTGTTCCTGATGTTGGGGAAGTCCAGGACAAGGGGTCACAGCTTAAAGATAAAGGGGAAATCCTTTAAAACCGAGATGAGAAGAACTTTTTTCACACAGAGAGTGGTGAATCTCTGGAACTCTCTGCCACAGAGGGTAGTTGAGGCCAGTTCATTGGCTATATTTATGAGGGAGTTAGATGTGGCCCTTGTGGCTAAGGGGATCAGGGGGTATGGAGAGAAGGCAGGTACGAGATATTGAGTTGGATGATCAGCCATGATCATATTGAATGGCGGTGCAGGCTCGAAGGGCCGAATGGCCTCTACTCCTGCACCTAATTTCTATGTTTCTATGTTTCTATGACTTGACAATGAAGCATCAGTTTATTTACTCATTCATGCATTCACTCTTTTTCATTTCTTGTCCAAGGATAAAGAGGATATTTTTGAGTCGGTACAACTGAAGTCGCCTCGGGCGCGCAATATATGAAGGCGTGAACTTGGCGTTGGAGGACGTTGGCGGCGATCCCAGCCGCCGCTCGTGAGGAGCTAATGCCAAGCACAGCTGAAGTCGGGAGACAATGACACCTCCTGAACGTTACTGCCCCCCCTCCTCACGTGTTTCTCCCAGAACCTTTTGCAAACAGTCGGTGTTTGTTTGCCTTATTGTGCGGGAACGAAGAGGCCGCTGACCAGAATTTGTCCAAAGCGCCCGCCACCCACCCCCCACCCCCACCCCCCCCTCGTTGCCAGACTGACAACGTGTATCTCAGGAAGAGCTTGCAATCATGCCCCGCCATCAGTGTGTACACCTCTCATCATCACCTGTGTGCTTTGATGCCTCATCTGGTCTTGTGCTCCAATGTTCGACAAAGTACAGGCCCATCACCCCTTGGTCCCAGAGCCTTGTCACAATAGTTTAGTTTAGTTTGTAACTTCATAAGGGATAGGAGCAAAATTAGACCATTCGGCCCATCAAGTCTACTCCGCCATTCAATCATGGCTGATCTATCTCTCCCTCCCAACACCATTCTCCTGCCTTCTCCCCATAACCCCTGACACCCGCACTAATCAAAGAATACGTCTGAAGAAGGGTTTCGGCCCGAAACGTTGCCTATTTCCTTCGCTCCATAGATGCTGCTGCACCCGCTGAGTTTCTCCAGCTTTTTTGTGTAACCTTCGATTCTCCAGCATCTGCAGTTCCTTCTTAAACAAAGAATCCATCTATCTCTGCCTTAAACATATCCACTGACTTGGCCTCCAACCTCTGGCTAAATAAATTCCTCCTCATCTACACTCTAAAGGTACGTCCTTTTATTCTGAGGCTGTGCCCTTTAATCCTAGACTCTCCCACTAGAAGAAACATCCTCTCCACATCCACTCTATCCAGGCCTTTCACTATTCGGTAAGTTTCAACGAGGTTTCCCCTCATCCTTCTAAACTCCAGCAAGTACAGGCCCAGTGCCGACAAACGCTCATCATAGGTTAACCCACTCATTCCTGGGATCATTCTCGTAAATCTCCTCTGGACCCTCTCCAGACCCGGCACATCCTTCCTCAGATACGGGGCCCAAAATTGCTCACAATACTCCACTTTAGTTTAGTTGAGTTTAATGTTACGTGTATCAAGTTACAGTGAAAAGCCTCTGTTGCGAGCTGTCCAAGATTATCCCGGATCAAATGAGGCCATAGAGTGACACAACGTAGAAACAGGCCCTTCGGCCCAACTTTCCCACACCGGCATACTAGCCCCATCTACACTAGACTTACGTGTCTGCGTTTGGTCCATATCCCTCCAAACCTGTCCTATCCATGTACCTGTCCAACTGTTTCTTAAACGTTGGGATAGTCCCAGCCTCATCTACCTCCTCCGGCAGCTCGTTCCATACACCCACCACATTATAATAATTGAACATCACAACAATTTGACAATACACCTGTGAGCCACTAACTCTGCCCCTCCCATGCCTCCATGGACCTGCTCGAAACAAGAGAGTGTTTGCCGCCCACCATGTACACCGCAGCCACAGGGTGAAGTTGTGGCCGGCACGGTGGCGCAGCGGGTAGAGCTGCTGCCTCACGGCGCCAGAGACCCGGGTTCCATCCTGACTACGGGCGCTGTCTGTACGGAGTTTGCACGTTCTCCCCGTGACCTGCGTGGGTTTTCTCCGGGTGCTCCGGTTTCCTCCCACACTCCAAAGAGGCGCGGGTTTGTAGGTTAATTGGCTTCGGTAAAGATAGTTGATTGTCCCCAGTGTGTGTGTAGGATAGTGTTAGTGTGCGGGGATCGCTGGTCGGCACGGACTGGGTGGGCCGAAGGGCCTGTTTCCTGTATCTTTAAACTAAACTAAACTAGTCTGACAATTGCAGGAATTTCAAGTGCACTCTTGTCCATATTAAAGACAGGTACATGGACAGGACAGGTTTGGAGGGATATTGGCCAAACACAGGCAGGTGGGACTAGTGTAGATGGGACACGTTGGTTAGTGTAGGCAAGTTGGGCCGAAGGGCCTGTTTCCACACTGTATCACTCTGTGAGTCTATGAAGGAGATGCCTGGCCATCAGTAGCTGGATAATCGGTGGTGGACTTGTACTGCAATTATAATATCCATTGTTTAAAATGTCATTAATTATATTTAAGGTGTGCAAATCAGCGAATGAAATGATTTAATTGATGCAAATTGTAAAGTTTGCGACACAGAATGAGGTGTATGTTTTTAATATATATGTATATACATACAGACCCTTCCCCCAGGATCAATGTCAATGTTGACTCCAGAAACTCTCATCACTGTGAAGATGCTACTGTGCTTTGAAAGTCATTGTTTCGTAGTTAATCCATAAAACCCATTTGTTGATTACAAGTCGTGGCTGGTCTGATGTACTGTGATATCCCCGTTACACATACAGTCACCCTCGCTAATTAGAGTCACACTGCACAGAAACAAGCCCTTCGGCCCAACTTGCCCACACCGACCAACATGTCCCAGCTACACTTGTCCCACCTGCCTGCGTTTGGCCCGCATCCCTCCAAACCTGACCTGCCTAACTGTCTTCAAAGTTGTGATAGTCCCAGCCACAGCTACCCGGTCTGGCAGCTCATTCCATGCACCCACCACCCTCTGTGTCACAAGGTATAGGTCACTCTGAAATCTGAAATGTCAGATCTGGTGAAAAGTCATCTTTGTAAGTTCATAATTAGACCATTCGGCCCATCACCTCTATGCCATTCAATCATGGCTGATCTATCCCTCGTATCTATCCCCATTCTCCTGCCTCCCCCCCCATAACCACTGACACCCTTACTGCTGGTTCAAAGGGCCGAATGTCCTACTCCTGCAACTATTGCCTGTACAAAAATGCTGGAGAAACTCAGCGGGTGCAGCAGCATCTAGGAAACCTTCGCTCCATAGATGCTGCTGCACCCGCTGAGTTTCTGCAGCATTTTTGTCTACCTTCGATTTTCCAGCATCTGCAGTTCCTTCTTGAACATTATTGCCTATTGTCTAATCAAGAATCTGTTACTGCACCTTAAAAATACCCACTGACTTGTGGCCTCCACAGCCGTCTGTGGCAATGAATTCCACAGATTCACCACCCTCTGGCTGAAGAGATTGCTCCTCATCTTGTGTTTCTCTCTACAATTACTAGTTGATCTGCTGGTATATTTATATTTCTGTTTATATATGTAAGAAATGTTAAATGTTATTTTAATATTTACCAGATCTACCACATATCAACACCAAATTATTGCTAATCATTTTCAATTTAGCGAATGTTATCTGAAGAAGTGTTTGAGGGGCAGTACAGCGCTGAATTAAATGGAACGTATATTCTTCCAGGGAGTTTAGAGAAACGTTATAACGTTTTGAGGGAAAATTTGAGAATAGAACTGTCCAGCACAGGAACAGGCCCTTCGGCCCACATTGTCCGTGCTGGACACGACGCCAAGTTAAACTAATCCCCTCTGCCTGCACGCGATCCATATCCCTCCATTCCCTGCATATCCACGTCCCTGTCTAAAAGCCTCTTAAACACCACGATCGTATCTGCCTCCACCCCCACCCCTGGCAGCGCGTTCCAGGCACCCACCACCCTCTGTGTAAAAAACCTGCCCCACACATCTCCTTTAAACTTTGCCCCTCTCACCTTAAAGCTGCGCCCTCTAGTCCTTGACAGCTCCACCCTGGGGAAAAGGTTCTGACTGTCTATCCACGCCTTTCATAATTTTATTGAATTCTCCCCTCAGTCTCTAATATTCTAGAGAAAATGATCCAAGTCTGTCCAAACTCTCCCTGTAGCTAATGCTCTGTAATCCGGGCAACATCCCGGTAAACCTCCTCTGCACCCTCTCCAAAGCCCCCACACTGAGTAACACAGCGGGTCAGGCAGCATCTGTAGAGAACATGGATAGGTGACGTTTCACAGAGTGCTGGAGTAACTCAGCGGGTCAGGCAGCATCTGTGGCGAACATGGATAGGTGACGTTTCACAGAGTGCTGGAGTAACTCAGCGGGTCAGGCAGCATCTGTGGAGAACATGGATAGGTGACGTTTAACAGAGTGCTGGAGTAACTCAGCGGGTGCAACAGCATCTATGGAGCTAAGGAAATAGGCTACGTTTCGGGTCGAAACCCTTCCGGGTTTCGGCCCGAAACGTTGCCTATTTCCAGAAGGGTTTTGGCCCGAAACGTTGCCTATTTCCTTCGCTCCATAGATGCTGCTGCACCATAACTTAGCGGGTCAGGCAGCACCTGTGGAGAACATGGATAGGTGACGTTACAAGTCGGGACTCTGCAGACTGTGAATAAACCTGTGTCAGTTTTACCATACAGAGTAATACCATGAATGGCCACCAGGAAGCAGCAGGTGAATGCATTAAAGACTAACACATTTTACCTCCACAATTGACTATGACATTATTAAAGTTGTAGTTGAGTAAACCTCGGCTTATAAACCAGGCAGCATTGACAACAGCCAATGCTTCACATGTCTGGCTAGCCTTTATTTATATAAAGATAAATTTGACAAACCAAAATGTCGCTTGCTTAGAACTGTTTCATAAATTCATAAATTCTTGGATTAGAATTAGGCCATTCGGCCCATCGACAATAGGTGCAGGAGTAGGCCATTCGGCCCTTCGAGCCAGCACTGCCATTCTCTGTGATCATGGCTGATCATCCACACTCAGTACCCCGTTCCTGCCTTCTCCCCATATCCCCTGACACCCGTACTGATCAAGGTCTACATGTCCACTCACTTTGAACAAGTTGATCCTTAGACACTATCGACTGTTTACATTACGAATTAATTGGTGATTTGATATTTTGAAACTGTGAAATAGTCTTGCACTATTTACGATAACTAGGAAGGTGAAATGTTGCTTTGAATGAGTTACTGGGAAAGGTTTCTACACATTTGATTTAATGTACAGTAGTTTAAGTCGCGGTTAAAAATAAAATCTTGCAAATTGAATGCATTTTTGATTATTTAAGTTCGACACTGTAATAGTGCCCTGAACATTAAGGGAAATAATATTGCTGTCATCAGTCTGAAGAAGGGTCTCGACCCGAAACGCCACCCATCCCTTCTCTCCAGAGATGCTGCCTGCCTGTCCCGCTGAGTTACTCCAGCGTTTTGTGTCTATCTTTGTTCTTTGTCAACTAATACGTTAGGAAATGAGGCCACAAGGAACTGCAGATGCTGGAATCTTCAGTAAAACACAGAGTGCTGGAGGAACCTGGTGGGTCAGGCAGCATCTGAGGGGCGACAGGGTGGTGCAGCGGGTAGAGCTGCTGCCTCACAGCGCCAGAGACCCGGGTTCCATCCTGACTACGGGCGCTGTCTGTACGGAGTTTGCACGTTCTCCCCGTGACCTGCGTGGGTTTTCTCCGGGTGCTCCAGTTTCCTCCCACACTCCAAAGACGTGCAGGTTTGTAGGTTAATTGGCTTTGGTATAAATGTAAATTGTCCCCATTGTGTGTGGGATAGTGTTAGTGTGCGGGGATCGCTGGTCGGCACGGACTCGGTGGGCCGAAGGGCCTGTTTCCGTGCTGTATCTCTAAACTAAACCCTCCCTGTAGCTAAAACTTCTTGGCCTGAATTCATCTTTGAGAGGAGTAGCCATTTCATACTTGTGGCCATAATGATTCAGATTAAGATGAAATTTTAAATTTACGATGATGATTATGTTTGAAATTCCATGTTGGTTTTATGATATCGGCAGAAATTTGTGCTGGTAAAAGTATCAATTGAAAAATCAATTTCCAGATGACTGAATCAAACACATCATGTTGATTTAACCAAATTATTTTTGGATACAATCACAAATTCAATTTTCTGAATGCCATGAAGCATAAATATATTATGCAGACGCAACTATTTTTAGCCACCTCTAAATGTTCGACCCATGTTATCATAGAGTCGTACAGGCCCTTCGGCCCAACACATCCATGCTGACCCAACTAGGCTAGTCCCACCTGCCTGCGTTTGGCCCATATCCATGTGGTGGATGTAAAGGTTTGCAATGTTTAATGTTCTCCAGCTGTGATGTTTATTCCAATTCATCAGCGTATGTGCAGTGCCGGGTTTAGATGAAGAGAGGCCCTAGGCTTCAGCCTATGAAGCCTGTACGTAAATCCAGCCCAGTGCATGTGCATTGTGTGTACGGTCTCCACTCGTGTCTGAGTTTTGGTCTCTACGAAAATGTCACAGTCGCCATTAACCCACATTGTGCCGGGCTTTGCTTCATCTTTCTTAAATAAATGTGGACAGTTTTGAGGAATTCTTGTGCATGTTGTGTTAGTATTCTAGACAAGCAAGTCTCATTATTACTGGATGTTATAAGTTAAAGCAACATTTTACGATTTATAACATTGAATGGATGACACCGAATAGTGGGCGGCCTGGATAGAGTGGATGTGGAGAGGATGTTTCCACTAGTGGGAGAGTCTAGGACCAGAGGGCACAGCCTCAGAATTAAAGGACGTTCCTTTAGGAAGTAGATGAGGAGGAATCTCTTTAACATAGAAACATTCTATGAATTTTAGTCAGAGGGTGGTGAATCTGTGGAATTCATTGCCACAGACGGCTGTGGAGGCCACAAGTCAGTGGATATTTTTCTGGCAGAGATAGATAGTTTCTTGATTAGTGCGGGTGTCAGAGGTTATGGGGAGAAGGCAGGAGAATGGGGTTAGGAGGGAGAGATAGATCAGCCGAGATTGAATGGCGGAGTAGACTTGATGGGCCGAATGATCTAATTCTGCCCCTATCACTTATGAAATGTATTTAGGTCCATAAGGTCCCCCCTCGTCACTCTGTGCTCTTGGGAAAGCAGTCGCAGCTCAACGCATTTTCATCAGTATCAGTTTAGTTTGTGATGCTGTGTGGAAACGGGCCCTTCAGCGCCACCAAGTCAGTGCCGACCACCCAGACACTAGTTCTATCCAACACACGACTCTGGTCACTGAGACTGAGACAGCAGCGAGGCACTCAAGTTACAGAGAAGTTAAATCATTCCAGCAACTGAAGATCTCCAAAATATCAAAGTGAAAGAGTCGCTGCCTCCCCGCGCCAGAGACCCGGGTTCCATCCTGACTACGAGTGATGTCTGTACGGAGTTTGCACGTTCTCCCCGTGACTTGTGCGGGTTTTCTCCGGGTGCTCCGGTTCCCTCCCACACTCCAAAGACGTGTAGGTTTGTAGGTTAATTGGTTTCTGTAAATTGTCCCTAGTGTGTGTAGGATAGTGTGAGTGTGTGTAGGACAGTGTGAGTGTGTGTAGGACTGTGAGTGTGTGTAGGACAGTGTGAGTGTGTGTAGGACAGTGTGAGTGTGTGTAGGACAGTATGAGTGTGTGTAGGACTGTGTGAGTGTGTGTAGGTGAGTGTGTGTGTAGGACAGTGTGAGTGTGTGTAGGTGAGTGTGAGTGTGTGTAGGTGAGTGTGAGTGTGTGTAGGACAGTGTGAGTGTGTGTAGGATAGTGTGAGTGTGTGTAGGACAGTGTGTGTGTGTGTAGGACAGTGTGAGTGTGTGTAGGTGAGTGTGAGTGTGTGTAGGACAGTGTGAGTGTGTGTAGGATAGTGTGTGAGTGTGTGTAGGACAGTGTGAGTGTGCAGGGATCGCTGGTCGGCACAGACCAACCTTTGTACTTTATTTGTGTTTTTCACGTTTGCTGGTGTTAGATTATTCCATTTATTCTATGCTGTGGTTATAACAGAACATTTCTAGCATTGGTCATTGGGGAACATTTGATGGGGAAGTAGAAACATTTTAATTCCGGCTTCTTGGGAACTCACACAGGAGAGGAGTTGGGCCAGAATAGATCATGATCATATTGATTGGCAGGGGAGGCTTGATGGGCCGAGTGGCCTCTCCCTGTGGTGTTTAAGAGGCTTTTAGATGGGGACGTGGATGTGCAGGGAATGGAGGGATATGGATCACGTACAGGCAGAGGGGATTAGATGGACTCAGCACATGTGGAGAACATGGATAGGTGACGTTTCACAGAGTGCTGGAGTAACTCAGCGGGTCAGGCAGCATCTGTGGAGAACATGGATAGGTGACGTTTCACAGAGTGCTGGAGTAACTCAGCGGGTCAGGCAGCATCTGTGGAGAACATGGATAGGTGACGTTTCACAGAGTGCTGGAGTAACTCAGCGGGTCAGGCAGCATCTGTGGAGAACATGGATAGGTGACGTTTCACAGAGTGCTGGAGTAACTCAGCGGGTCAGGCAGCATCTATGGAGCTAAGGAAATAGGCAACGTTTCGGGTCGAAACCCTTCCGGGTTTCGGCCCAAAACGTTGCCTATTTCCAGAAGGGTTTCGGCCCGAAACGTTGCCTATTTCCTTCGCTCCATAGATGCTGCTGCACCATAACTCAGCGGGTCAGGCAGCATCTGTGGAGAACGTGGATAGGTGACGTTTCACAGAGTGCTGGAGTAACTCAGCGGGTCAGGCAGCATCTGTGGAGAACATGGATAGGTGACGTTTCAGGTCGGGACTCTTCAGGCTGAATTAACTTGTTTTATCGTACAGACAAGTCTCAAACAAGAGGACATGACTTCAGAATGAAGGGACAGAAGTTTAGGGGTAATATGAGGGGGAACTTCTTTACGCAGAGAGTGGTGGCGGTGTGGAATGAGCTTCCAGTGGAAGTGGTGGAGGCAGGTTCATTGGTATCATTTAAAAATAAATTGGATAGGCTTATGGATGAGAAGGGAATGGAGGGTTATGGTATGAGTGCAGGCAGGTGGGACTAAGGGGAAAAAAGTTGTTCGGCACGGACTTGTAGGGCCGAGATGGCCTGTTTCCGTGCTGTAATTGTTATATGGTTATATGGTTAGAGTAATGCCATGAATGGCCACCAGAAGGCAGCAGGTGAATGCATTAAACCTGCATCTGCAGTTCCTACACTAAGAGGAGAATGTTAGTACTGGAGTTGCAACAAGCGGAGGGAACAAAAACTCAGTAAGAGGTTTAATTCTTACAAAGCTCGTCCAGAAATCATTTGAGAAAAGACAGGAGCCGAGCAAGTGAGATGAAGTCTAAAGTCTAATGGAGATAGTTGAGGCTGGGACTCAAATATCACAATGTATATGAAACAGTTATACAGGTACATGGATAGGACAGGTTTGGAGGGATATGGATCAAACGTGGGCAGGTGGGGCTTGTGTAGATGGGGCATGTTGGTCGTGTTGGGCGAGTTGGGCCGAAGGGCCTGTTGCCGTGCTGTATCACTCTGTGGCCGGGCGGTGAGTGGGCGGGCGGCATCGGGGCAGCGGTGGATGTGCCAACGTTGGGCATGGGGCTGGGCCAATCCAACCCCGACATCACCCCCCCCCTCCCCCCCTCTCCAGTGCCCCCACCACACCCGGCCTTATGCCCCTGTCCCACTTAGGAAACCTGAACGGTAACCTCTGGAGACTTTGTGCCCCACCCAAGGTTTCCGTGAGGTTCCCGGAGGTTTTTGTCAGTCCCACTACCTGCTTCTACTACCTGCAACCTCCGGCAACCACCTGCAACCTCCGGCAACCACCTGCAACCTCCGGGAACCGCACGGAAACCTTGGGTGGGGCGCAAAGTCTCCACATGGGCCAAGAGCGGACTTTTTACAGACATGGAAGTGGCAAGATGGTGCGGGAATGTGGCGACTATCTGCGTGCGGTTCCAGCAGAGGGTATGTTGTCCTCGTGTCCATCTGCCTGTCATCCAGCCTCGTGGTGTGGCTGAACAAGCTCCTCACTGTCGAGAGTCACACAGCACGGAAACAGGCCCTGCGGCCCAACTTGCCCACACCGACCAACATGTCCCAGCTACGCCAGTCCCACCAGCCCGCACTCCAAACCTGTCCTAGCCATGTACCTGTCTAAATATTTCTTAAACGCCGTGACAGTCCCTGCCTCAACTACCTCCTGTGTCGATCACGGCCCTGTTGCCACCACATCCCACAAGAAGCCACCAGACAGACACCATTGTGTGCAGAGACCGATTGTGCGCGCTCAGTTCTGGCCTAACAACTTTTAATCTTGTGTTGCGGACTCGACAAGGAGAAGAACTACCTCCTCCGGCAGCTCGTTCCATACACGCACCACCCTTCCCTGCACACATGGCAGTAACAAACTCAATCAAGAGTGTTTCATTGTCGTGTGTCTTGAACGGAACAATTAAATTCTTCCTTGCACGTTGACGAGGGCCAGAGGTCAGAGATTTTTATTAAGTTTATTTTACATTAAAGTTTTCATTGTTTTGTGCTGTTAAAACCATGTCAGGGATTGTAACTATTTACAACATTAAAAATCACTGTGCAATCTAGTGTAAATACATCACAGACTTGTTATAGAACCATAAACCGTTATAATAGTCAGTTGGTCATATTCTCACACAGTACCAGCCTTAAGTAAAGAGTTTATAACAATGTTTTTGTAAATAAGTTATGTACAGGATAAAATATTAACCAGAAAACCCACCTATGATATAGTTACTTACAGCCCTTAAAAATATCTTAATACACAGTCTCTACAAAAGTTACTGAGCCCAGAGTGTGTCTCCTGCATGTTTCTGACTGGGTTAGGGGCCTGTCCCACTGAGGCGATTGTTTTAGGTGACTACAGGCTATATGGTCGCTGGGGTGTGTCCTGTACGGTCCAGAGTCGTCTCCTCAGTCGGCCAAAGAGTCGTAGCGTCTTCAGTTGTTGCCGACAGGGTTGTAGCTTGTTGCAGGTGGATGTAGGTTGACTTTGGTCAGCATAGGTTATCGGCTGTGTGGCTGGAGGTTGTGGTAGGTGTGGTCGCAGGTGGACGTCCTAATGGGTCTCCAGTTATCGGTAGCTTGCCATCGATTAGATGTTAGGTTATCATAGACATTGTCGTGGGGGGGGGGTGAGGTCCAGTCGCTGGTTTTCCGGCCACCTGCTAGGACCGTGACAGTTGCCGGCAGTCCCCTTGAACAATCACCTAAGTGGGACAAGCCCAAAATGCGATGCTGGACGTGACAGGTCTTCATAAAGATGAGGTGGTGGAGTCGAGGATTTCTCGGCCGTTACACACAGCGGGGACGCGCTGGCCACTGGCGGATGCTGTAAAGCAACAGGAGCGCGCACGTTACTCCAACGGTCCTTGAAATGCAGAAAGGAAAATATTCAAAAGTAAATCTAGTCCGAATACTCAGCCGAACATGTGGAGAGTGAGGTGTGTCTGGGTTACGGGGAGAAGGCAGGAGAATCGTGTACAGGGGCAGAGTGGACTTGATGGGCTGAATGGCCTCATTCTACTCCTATCACTTATGACCTTATAGGGGTTGGACAGGCTAGATGCAGGAAGATTGTTCCCGATGTTGGGGAAGTCCAGGACAAGGGGTCACACAGTTTAAGGATAAGGGGGAAATCCTTTAGGACCGAGATGAGGAAAACATTTCACATACAGAGAGTGGTGAATCTCTGGAATTCTCTGCCAGAAGGTAGTTCTGTTGTATTGTATTGTATTGTAGTTGAGGCCACAGTTCATTGGCTATATTTAAGAGGGAGTTAGATGTGACCCTTGTAGCTAAAGGGTTCAGGGGGTATGGAGAGAAGGCAAGTACAGGATATTGAGTTGGATGATCAGCCATGATCATATTGAATGACGGTGCAGGCTCGAAGGGCCGAATGGCCTCTACTCCTGCACCTAATTTCTATGTTTCTACGTTTCTATAAGCTGGTTTACAACAAGATACAGACTGCGGCACGGTGGTGCAGCGGGTAGAGCTGCTGCCTCACAGCGCCAGAGACCCGGGTTCCATCCTGACTACGGGCGCTGTCTGTACGGAGTTTGCACGTTTAGGATTAGCTAGATTCGTAAGTGATAGGAACGGAATTAGGCCATTCGGCCCATCAAGTCTGCTCCGTCATTCTATCATGGCTGATCTATCTCTCCCTCTCAATCCCAGTCTCCTGCCTTCTCCCCACAACCCCCGACACCCGCACTAATCAAGGGTTAGTCACGTATACTGTGGTGCAGTGAAATGACCTGCGTGGGTTTCCTCCGGGTGCTCCGGTTTCCTCCCACACTCCAAAGACGTGCAGGTTTGTAGGTTAATTGGCTTTTTGCAAAATTGTAAATTGTCCCCAGTGTGTGTGTAGGATAGAAACATAGAAATTAGCTGCAGGAGTAGAGGCCATTCGGCCCTTCGAGCCTGCACCGCCATTCAATATGATCATGGCTGATCATCCAACTCAGTATCCCGTACCTAATACTGCCTTCTCTCCATACCCCCCTGATCCCCTTAGCCACAAGGGCCACATCTATCTACCTCTTATAGATAGCCAATGCACTGGCCTCGAATACCCTCTGTGGCAGAGAGTTCCAGAGATTCACCACTCTCTGTGTGAACAAAGGTTCTTCTCATCTCGGTTTTAAAGGATTTCCCCCTTATCCTTAAGCTGTGGCCCCTTGTCCTGGACTTCCCCAACATCGGGAGCAATCTTCCTGCATCTAGCCTGTCCAACCCCTTAAGAATTTTGTAAGTTTCTATAAGATCCCCCCTCAATCTTCTAAATTCTAGAGAGTATAATGCATTTCGTTGTCTCTGTACTGTACACTGACAATGACAATTAAAATTGAATCTGAATCTGAATCTGAATATAAACCAAGTCTATCCAGTCTTTCTTCATAAGACAGTCCAGACATCCCAGGAATCAGTCTGGTGAACCTTGTCTGCACTCCCTCTATGGCAATAATGTCCTTCCTCAGATCGGATAGTGTTAGTGTGCGGGGATCGCTGGTCGGCACGGACTCGGTGGGCCGAAGGGCCTGTTTCCGCGCTGTATCTTTACGGCCAGAGTGTGGATGGGCAGTGGACCACGGGTCGATCGCGGAAGGTTTGGCTACTTACAGCGAGACTGGCTGGTGACTGTACCACTGACGCTCAACCTGTTCATGGTCAGTCGGTGAGTGGTCACGTTCTTCTGTGGCTGGAACACGATGATGTGGACCTTGGGGGCAAACAGGCATCCCAGCACCACAAAGCCGCTCAAGCTGACGGAGATACACATGGTGGTCGTCTGCACCTGCGGAGGGGGGAGAGGTGACCATCAGACTCGCTGGAGAATCACTGACCAGAGACACAGACACAACACCAGGACTCACCTCCCCCTCCAGCAAGGAGTGTCATAGAAACATAGACAATAGGTGCAGGAGTAGAGGCCATTCAGCTCTTCGAGCCTGCACCATTCGCCATTCAATGTGATCATCCAACTCAGTGTCCTGTACCTGCCTTCTCTCCATACCCTCTGATCCCTTTAGCCACAAGGGCCACATCTAACTCCCTCTTAAATATAGCCAATGAACTGTGTGGCCTCAACTACCTTCTGTGGCAGAGAGTTCTACAGATTCACCACTCTCTGTGTGAAAAGAAAAATGTTTTTCTCATCTCGGTCCGAAAAGATTTCCCCCTCATCCTTAAACTGTGTGACCCCTTGTCCTGGACTTCCCCAACATCGGGAACAATCTTCCTGCATCTAGCCTGTCCAACCCCTTAAGAATTTTGTAAGTGTCCATCTTCTGGGTTTCGGCCCGAAACGTTGCCTATTTCCTTCGCTCCGTAGATGCTGCTGCACCCGCTGAGTTTCTCCAGCACTTTTGTTTACCAGTGAAAAGCTTTTGTTGCGTGCTAACCAGTCAGCGGAAAGACAACACATGATTACAATCGAGCCGTCCACAGTGGTTGGTGTAGAGTGGAGGGATTGTAATGTGTGATTACAGTTCCACCTCAGGGAGCAGCAGGTCGAGGGGCGCCTGGGTGGGGGAGTGTATCGACCAGTGGCGCTGTGTCTCAAGAAGGCAACCAGTACGGTGGTGCAGCGGGTAGAGCTGCTGCCTCACAGCGCCAGAGACCCGGGTTCGATCCCGACTGCGGGTGCTGTCTGTACGGAGTTTGTACGTTCTCCCTGTGACCTGCGTGGGATTTCTCTGAGATCTTTATTCTCCCGCACTCTAAAGACGTGCAGGTTTGTAGGTTCATTGGCTTGGGTCTGTATATTTGGTATATGTGTAAATTGTCCCTAGTGTGTGTAGGATAGTGTTAGTGTGCGGGGATCGCCTGTCTGTGGGGCCGAAGGGTCTGTTTCCGCGCTGTATGTCTAAACTAAATATCTATTAGACGCTGGCGTGCTGGAGCAACTGAACGAGTCAGGCAGCATCTCTGGAGGAAAAGCAGGGGCGACGTTTCACTTTATCCATGCACCTCGTGATCTTGGACACCTCTATAAGGTCACCCCTCATCCTCCTGCGCTCTAGAGAACAAAGTCCCAGCCTATCCAACCTTTCCCTGTAACACAAGCCCAGCTAACACCCTGGTGATTCTCTTCTGCACCCCCTCCAACTGAATGGTTGAGGAAGACATCTCTCTATCTCTATCTCAGAGTCATCTCCGGCTGGGAATAAATGTGTGTAGATGTTACAAGAGAATAAATACAATTAATATCCAGACAGCAAACGTATTCTTGAGTAGAAAGGGAGGAATCTGTTCCCAGCCACTGATTAAATGTCTTTTTAAACTGATTTATATGATTCATTAACTGCAAAAATATTGCAGACAGCAGTTTGTGAAAGAGTCAGAGGGAGGCACAGACAGGGGAATGGGGATAGCAGGGAGAGATACATCAGTCATGATTGAATGGCGGAGTAGACTTGATGGGCCGAATGGCCTAATTCTGCAGCTATCTAATGAACAGTTGCGTTAAGCATTATCTAAACTATACAGCGGTTCTTAACCTGGGGGTCGTGACCCCTATTGTGGGTCGTTTGGGGCCCTGCCAGGGGTCATGAAGGGGACACAGATAACATATTAATTTGATGAGCCCATGTTTAGGAGCCAAACAGAGGTACATACCACACACAGTGTTTTATTCACGAATGTGCGTACTGGTGCCAGAAAGGTTAAGAACCACTGCTCTAAACTAATCTGATCTGTAGAAGGGTCCCGACCCAAAACGTCACCTATCCATGTTCTCCACAGATGCTGCCTGACCCGCTGAGTTATGGTGCAGCAGCATCTATGGAGCGAAGGAAATAGGCAACGTTTCGGGCCGAAACCCTTCTGGAAATAGGCAACGTTTCGGGCCGAAACCCGGAAGGGTTTCGACCCGAAACGTTGCCTATTTCCTTAGCTCCATAGATGCTGCTGCACCCGCTGAGTTACTCCAGCACTCTGTGAAACGTCACCTATCCATGTTCTCCACAGATGCTGCCTGACCCGCTGAGTTACTCCAGCACTCTGTGTCTATCCTTGGCATAAACCAGCATTGGCAGTTACTTTTGATTACATTTTCCTACATTGTAAAAGTCCTGCTGCATTTTGACCAACTCCCCCACATTCCACCACTCCACACACGCTAAGGACAATTAACCCACAAACCTGCACGTCTTTGGAGTGTGGGAGGGAACCGGAGCACCCGGAGAAAACCCACGCAGGTCACGGGGAGAACGTGCAAACTCCGTACAGACAGCACCCGTAGTTAGTATTGAACCCGGGTCTCTGTCGCTGTGAGGCAGCAGCTCTACCCACTGCGCCACCGTGCTGTGCTACACCTACTATTCCTACAACCAAAACACTTACCGTGCTGTTAATTCACACATCAGCATGAGTGAAAGCCCTGTCCCACTGTACGAGTTCATTCAAGAGCTCTCCCGAGTTTTAAAAAATAATCAAATTTGTGGTAAGTACGTAGAATGTACGTAGCGGGTACGTCGGAGCTCGGGGACGTCTCTTAGCGACTCGTAACGCTAACGGCAGGTACTCGGGAAGCTCATGAAGACTCGTGAAGATTTTTCAACATTACCGTAAATCTCCGAGTTCGAATCAGGGGAAACTCAGGAGAACTCTTGAATGAACTCGGACAGGGCTTTTAGAAATGAGCAAAGACATGAGCAAAAACGTCACCCATTCCTCCGCTCCATAGAAACATAGAAACATAGAAATTAGGTGCAGGAGTAGGCCATTCGGCCCTTCGAGCCTGCACCGCCATTCAATATGATCATGGCTGATCATCCAACTCAATATCCCGTACCTGCCTTCTCTCCATACCCTCTGATCCCCTTAGCCACAAGGGCCACATCTAACTCCCTCTTAAATATAGCCAATGAACTGGCCTCGACTGCCCTCTGTGGCAGAGAGTTCCAGAGATTCACCACTCTCTGTGTGAAAAAAGTTCTTCTCATCTCGGTTTTAAAGGATTTCCCCCTTATCCTTAAGCTGTGACCCCTTGTCCTGGACTTCCCCAACATCGGGAGCAATCTTCCTGCATCTAGCCTGTCCAACCCCTTAAGAATTTTGTAAGTAATAGATGCCGCCTCACCCGCTAAAGATGAGGCAGTTGTGTGTGAGGATTGGCCACCTACCCTGTAGTCGCTGGAGGTGACATAGAAGATGGGCAGGAAAGCCAGCCAGATGATGCATGTAGTGTACATGGTGAACCCAATGAACTTGGCTTCGTTGAAGTTTTCTGGACACTTCCTGGTCTTGAAGGCATAGACTGTACATAGTATGACCAGCAACACATCATAACTGAGTGACATCAACATGCTGGAGTCCTTAACGTTACACTTGAGGATGACGCTCTCCCGCCTCTCGGGGATGGTGTATCTCCTCGTCCCTGGGCTTTCCAACACCAGCCACACCAACACCATCACCATATGCACCAGGATCAGGCTGAGACAGATGAAGACCTGTGAGCCTGGGCTGATGAACCTTGGTCTCTGTGTCCCTTCCTTCACCCCGTTGAAGATGCGGGCGATGCGGTTGGTCTTGGTGAGTAGGGCGGAGTAACAGATGGCAAAGGAGGTGCCTAGACCCAGGCGCCGGAGGGTGCAGATGGCGGGCGAGGGTTTGGCGATGAAGAAAAAGGTCATGCAGTACGAGAAGAAGACTCCGAAGAGCAAGATGTAGCAGAGCTCGCGGCCCGAGGCTTTGATCAGAGGCGTGTCGTTGTGCTTGAGGAAGATGGAGGCCACCACCAGGGTGGTGATGATCCCAACACAGGAGATGGTGATAGGACCGATAGCCCACCCATCCCCCCATCGGATGTAGTCCTCCGGCAGGTCGTAGCAGCCGCTCAGCTCCTCGTCTGGCCAGCGCCCCGGGCCGCAGTCCTTGCAGGTGAACTCGTCCAGCAGGTAGGCATGTGGGTCGCACGGGACACAGATCCAGCAACACACGTCCCCGGGCTGCATGTTCTTGATCTCATTGCGGGCGCATGGATCGCTGCACTGCGAGGTGGGGATGCGGTGCCTGGGCCAGTGCATCAACTCCGTGTCCAGAGACAACACCTTGGCCCACTGGCCCACCCTGACGTACGCGTACCTGCCCGATAACGTCTTCTGGTAGTTGAACACGTTGTAGCGGCCAATGCCGTCCCCGTTCTCGTCAAACTTCACCTCGCTGTCCACGTCGCCCACCGGCTGGAACGGGGCTGAGGGGGAAAGAGGAACGGTGGTGAGTGAAGCATGGTGAGTCCCACACCTGCCCACGACATCTTCACCCCATCAGCATAGCCTGCACCCACTCACTCTACACCAAACCCAACACTCTACATCAATTCCATCCACACCTCACGCTGCCTCAGCAAGGCCAGCAGCCCAGACCATCACACACACTCACACACACACACACACACACACACACACACACACACACACACACACACACACACACACACACACACACACACACACACACACACACACACACACACACACACACACACACACACACACACACCAACCTCCCTTCCATTGACTCCATCTACACCTCACGCTGCCTCGGCAAGGCCAGCAGCATCATCAAGGGCCAGTCTCATCCCCGGCCACTCCCTCTTCTCCCCTCTCCCATCGGACAAGAGGTACAGAAGTGTGAAAACGTTGTCTCTGGAATCTCCCGCTCAGTACGGACATGAAGGGCCGAAGGGCCTGTTCCTGTGCTGTACTGTACTGCCCCCTGTTCTAGGTACGTTTGACGGTCGGACAGCTGGCGACCAGTCACCTCCCAGTGACAAATAAATGCTGGGCTAAACTGGAACATATTTTTCAGAAAATTACTGACATTTTTCACACTGGAAATAACACATCAATTTTGTGATTTTTTTCCCCCAGTTATTCTTGTCAAATCCCATTGCCTTTCGAACCGACTGAAAGGAAACTGATGTATTTTCATAGAAAACGTGCCTTTTCTGAAAGAGCTTGAAGATTAAATGATTTTGCCTTCTGGCGATAATCGCAGAACATAGAACTGGAACAGTCCAGCACATGAACCGGCCCTTTGGCCCATCATCGCTGCCTCATAAAGGCTGGCAGTATCATCAAGGACCCACACCATCCTGGCCTCTCACTCATCTCCCCGCTACCTTCAGGTAGAAGGTACAGGAGCCTGAAGACTGCAACGTCCAGGTTCAGGAATAGCTACTTCCCCACAGCCATCAGGCTATTAAACCTGGCTCGGACAAACTATGTTCTGTTGTGCTGAAGCAAGGAAAGAATTTCATTGTCCTATCTGGGACACATGACAATAAACTCACTTGAATCTTGAATCTTGAACCAATGTCCGTGCCCAACATGACGCCAAGTTAAACTAATCCCCTCTGCCTGCACGTGATCTGTATCCCTCCATTCCCTGTGTGTCCACGCCCCTGTCTAAAAGCCTCTTAAACACCACGATCGTATCTGCCTCCACCCCCACCCCTGGCAGCGCGTTCCAGGCACCCACCACCCTCTGTGTAAAAAAAACCTGCCCCACACATCTCCGTTAAACTTTGCCCCTCTCACCTTAAAGCTGCGCCCTCTAGTCCTTGACATCTCCACCCTGGGGAAAAGGCTCTGACTGTCTATCCACGCCTTTCATAATTTTATTGAATTCTCCCCACAGTCTCTAATATTCTAGAGAAAATGATCCAAGTCTGTCCAAACTCTCCCTGTAGCTAATGCTCTGTAATCCAGGCAACATTCCGGTAAACCTCCTCTGCACCCTCTCCAAAGCCCCCACACTGAATAACACAGTGGGTCAGGCAGCATCTGTGGAGAACGTGGATAGGTGACGTTTCACAGAGTGCTGGAGTAACTCAGCGGGTGCAGCAGCATCTATGGAGCTAAGGAAATAGGCAACGTTTCGGGTCGAAACCCTTCTGGGTTTCGGCCCGAAAAGTTGCCTATTTCCAGAAGGGTTTCGGCCCGAAACGTTGCCTATTTCCTTCGCTTCATAGATGCTGCTGCACCATAACTCAGCGAGTCAGGCATCTCCTTTAAACTTTGCCCCTCTCACCTTAAAGCTGAGCCCTCTAGTCTTTGACATCTCCACCCTGGGGAAAAGGTTCTGACTGTCTACCCTATCTACGCCTCTCATCATTTTATAGACTTCTCTCAGGTCTCCTGTCAACCTCTGACGTTCCAGAGAAAACAGTCCGTGTCTGTCCGGCCTCCCCCTGTAGCGAATGCCCACTAATCCTGGTAAACCTCTGCTGCCTCGTCTCCAAAGCCTCCACATGCTTCCTGTAATGGGGGCGACCAGAACTGCTCGCAATACTCCAACTGTGGCCTGACCAAAGTGTTGCAATGTGACAATCTGAAATAACAGTCAGGATCTAATCCGGCAAGATTTATTGGCCCTCGTGCTGCCCCAGGGGCCTAATCTTGAGCTGAATTTCCTGTAGGAAGTTTAGATACAAAGTTCTCTCCCTCTTCCATTAATTGAATGATGACATTTTCTATACAGTATATCTTTACCTGAAGCACTTAGCAGCATGGTGCGCTGACAACAACCTGGCCCTTAACTCCAAGAAGACCAAGGAGCTCATTGTAGACTTCAGGAAGTCCAGAGGCGGCACGCACACCCCCATCCACATTAACGGGACGGAGGTGGAACGTGTTTCTAGCTTCAGGTTCCTGGGAGTCAACATCTCCGATGACCTCTCTTGGACCCACAATACCTCTACTCTGATCAAGAAGGCTCATCAGCGTCTCTTCTTCCTGAGGAGACTGAAGAAGGTCCATCCGTCTCCTCAGATCCTGGTGAACTTCTACCGCTGCACCATCGAGAGCATCCTTACCAACTGCATCACAGTATGGTATGGCAACTGCTCTGTCTCCGACCGGAAGGCATTGCAGAGGGTGGTGAAAATTGCCCAACGCATCACCGGTTCCTCGCTCCCCTCCATTGAGTCTGTCCAAAGCAAGCGTTGTCTGCGGAGGGCGCTCAGCATCGCCAAGGACTGCTCTCACCCCAACCATGGACTGTTTACCCTCCTACCATCCGGGAGGCGCTACAGGTCTCTCCGTTGCCGAACCAGCAGGTCGAGGAACAGCTTCTTTCCGGCGGCTGTCACTCTACTCAACAACGTACCTCGGTGACTGCCAATCACCACCCCCCCCCGGACACTTATTATTATTTATTCAAATCGTTTGCTATGTCGCTCTTCCAGGGAGATGCTAAATGCATTTCGTTGTCTCTGTACTGTACACTGACAATGACAATTAAAATTGAATCTGAATCTGAAATGTATACAAGAGTTCCCTCTTGGCCCTGCATTATATGAAATCCTCACATGAAAGTTCAAGGTTTGCTCCTGAATTAAATCATTGATTCTTTGAGTAGAGTATATTTTCCAGAGATGCAAGAGGTTGCAAATAGATGTCAGCCGTATATCACGGACCACACACACACAACTTGCCTGTTACAGGGCAACACAGCACAGTAGCAAGCTCTTGGACACACCGAGTCGATCACCACACGGCCTCTTTACACTAGTCCTACACTTGCCCCATTTCATCCCTCCCCCCCCCCCCCCTCATTTTCACCAACATCCCTTAGATTCCACCAGCTGCCTATACACGGGGAGGGGGGGGGAAATGTGGAAGACCTGGATAGAGTGGATGTGGAGAGGATGTTTCCACTACTGGGAGAGTCTAGGACCAGAGGGCACAGCCTCAGAATTAAAGGACGTTCCTTTGGGTAGAAGATGAGGAGGAATTTCTTTGACATAGAAACATAGTCTATGTTTCTATGAATTTTAGCCAGAGGGTGGTGAATCTGTGGGATTCTTTGCTGCAGACGGCTGTGGAGGCCACAGATTCAAGTCGATGGATATTTTTAAGGTGGAGATTGACAGATTCTTGATCAGTGCGGGTGTTAGGAGTTATGGGGAGAAGGCAGGAGAATGGGGTTGAGAGGGAGAGATAGATCAGCCTTGATTGAATGGCGGAGTGGACTTGATGGGCCGAATGGTCTAATTCTGCTGCTTATTCAGCTGTTATCAGGCAACTGAACCATCCTACTGTAACTAGAGAGCGGTCCTGAACTACTATCTACCTCATTGGTGACCCTCGGACTATCTTTGATCGGACTTTACTGGCTTTACCTTGCACTAAACGTTATTCCCTTGTCATGTATCTGTACACTGGGTTGCAATCATCTAATGTCTTTCTGCTGACTGGTTAAGTCAAGTCAGGTTTATTTGTCACATACACATACAAGATGTGCAGTGAAATGAAAAGTGGCAATGCTCGCGGACTTTTGTGCAAAAGACAAACAACAAAACAACCAAACAAATTATAAACACAATCATAACACACATATTCTTTTACATAATAAATAATGGAAGGAAAAACGTTCTGTAGAGTTAGTCCCTGGTGAGATAGGCGTTTACAGTCCGATTTGCCTCTGGGAAGAAACTCCTCCTCAACCTCTCCGTTCTCATCGCATGGCAACAGAGGCGTTTGCCTGACCGTAGGTGCTGGAACAGTCCGTTGCAGGGGTGGAAGGGGTCTCCCATGATTTTGTTTGCTCTGGAGTTGCACCTCCTGTTGTATAGTTCCTGCAGGGGGGTGAGTGAAGTTCCCATAATGCGTTCGGCCAAACGCACTACTCTCTGCAGAGCCTTCTTGTCCTTAGCATGCAGCAACAAAGATTTTCACTGTACCTCGGTACACGTGACAATAAACTAAACTGAGCTGAAGGCAGGAGAATGGAGTTAGGAGGGAGAGGTCTCAGGTGGTCAACTAACATGCACTCCCTGGTAAAGAACGTACAACAGCTTAACTTCCCAAGATCACTCGGGAAAGTCAACTTGCCACAACAGCTGCTCGTGTCATTCTACCGTTGCCCCATAGAGAGTGTCCTGACACATGGCATCCCAGTGTGGTATGGCAACAGTTCTGCGGCTGACAGGAAGATCACCCACACACACACCTGCCTACCCTGGAAGAGATCTATAGCTCCCGTTGCCTGCAGAAGGCATCACACATACTAAAGGCCCCATCTCATCCCTGCACATCTCTTGTCTGCCCTCAGGAAAACGTTACAGACCCATCAAACCACACACCATAAGATTAACAAACAGTTTCAACCCCAAGGCCACCCTCACTGTGAACTGCGCACTGAACCCACACACAGCCCCCATAGCCAGTATGTTGTATGGCCACAACAATAATAATAATATTAATAATAATAATATATTTTTTTGTCATTGCAGATATGTGCAACGAGATTTGGTTTGCAGCTTCCATCCGATGTCATAACTTAAACAACTAATAACATTTAGATTTAGATGCCCCGAGAAACATGATTTATAAGAGGAACAGTCACAACAGTCTAAAGTGCAAATGTCTCTGTGCCGAGTTGATGACCATCCGAGGGAGACAGTCCGTGGGGGTGGGGGGGGGGGGGGGAATGGGGTGGGGGCAATCAGCAGGGCTGGTTCAGAGCAGCGATAGCTCTGGGGATGATGCTATTCCTGAGTGTGGAGGTGTGGGTGTACAAGGCCTTGTATTGTTCGCGGAAGGTAGACTGTGAACTATTGGTCATTATGACGATGTTATTGTCATTCGTTATTTGTTATTACATTATGTTGGAGATCCGCTCGGGCAGTGCGCCTGGAATTCCATCGTGTGTCTTTACAATGACAATAGAGTATTATTATTATTGTTATTATTATTAGATCAGCCATGATTGAATGGCGGGATAGACTTGATGGGCCGGATGGCCTAATTCTGGGGAGAAGGCAGGCACGGGTTATTGATTGTGGATGATCAGCCATGATCACATTGAATGGCGGTGCTGGCTCGAAGGGCCGAATGGCCTCCTCCTGCACCCATTGTCTATGTTTCTATGTTTCTCTCACGTACGAACTTGTGAGGAGCCACGGGATGAGTTCTGGAAGATTCTGCATCTCATTAGCAAGTGGGATAAGGCATAAAGAAGCAGAGGCCGGATGGTGCTGAGAGGGGATGTTTGGAGCAGAGCATGTTGATGTAAAGCTGGCGAGCGGCGAGCAGGACTGAATTGCCGCACAGCAAGACTGCGGGCACCCCCAATATTTCCCACCACCCCTGCCATCCGGATGATAAAGGAGGGCTGAGTGGTGGTGTCGTGGGAAGATCGAACTATGTATGGCGGGCTTGGCTGGTATTGACAGCACTCTGCGGCGTGCCAGGCTGCGTTGTGCTTTGAAGAGCAGCAATTAAAAAAACAGCCCGGCTTTCCTCTTGTCACAGCTTCCAGCTTTTGAAACAGGAACAAAAAATGGCAGCAAACCTTGTGATAGATAACAAGCAGTTCTCCCAGACTCCACTTGTCACTTGGATCATCTCCAATAGTTGCGATGCGTTAGGTTCCCCACTGGAGAGGGTTCAGAGAAGATTTACCAGGACTCGAGGGGCCTGAGCTACAGGGAGAGAGGCTGGAGTAAGCTGGGACTCTATTCCCTGGAGCGCAGGAGGATGAGGGGTGATCTTATAGAGGTGTAAAAAACATCACGAGTGGGTAGATGCACAAAGTCAGCATGGACTCGGTGGGCCGAAGGGCCTGTTTCCGCGCTGTATCTCTAAACTAAACTAAACTTCTCCAAGTTTACCTATAATTTGTGTTAATTCCACACACATCCATCGCAGTGTAACTGCTGTTTCTCTCGCCAACACAGCTCACAGGCACTGCCATGTGGTCAACTTGCCCCTTGGTTTAAACATTGCCTTCTAATCTTACAGCTGTTACCACTAGTCTTCGAGGGAAGGGGAGAGACTTAGGGAAATACTTAAGAAAGAACTGCAGATGCTGGAAAAATCGAAGGTAGACAAAAATGCTGGAGAAACTCAGCGGGTGAGGCAGCATCGAAGTCACCTATCCATGTTCTCCACAGATGCTGCCCGACCCGCTGAGTTATGGTGCAGCAGCATCTATGGAGTGAAGGAAATAGGCAACGTTTCAGGCCGAAACCCTTCTGGAAATAGGCAACGTTTTGGGCCGAAACCCGGAAGGGTTTCGACCCGAAACGTTGCCTATTTCCTTAGCTCCATAGATGCTGCTGCACCCGCTGAGTTACTCCAGCACTCTGTGAAACGTCACCTATCCATGTTCTCCACAGATGCTGCTGCACCCGCTGAGTTACTCCAGCACTCTGTGTCTGTCTTCAGTGATAAACATGTGACCAACTCCTGTGCAGAATCCTTCACAACAGTATTTTTGTCTGTCAGAATGGTTGGTTTCCATGGCAATATAATGGTTTAAGTTGGATTTTGAGATCTTTCCATTAACAGGAAGTAGAGATAGCTGATACCAGCTGACAGAATCATCAGCCTCTCGGATATTTCCATAACTTTGGTTTTCCGCTGCACACAAACTCCTCCGATCATCTTGCTGGAGATTTGGCAACTTGTTCTTAAGTTTACAAGTGATAGGAGCAGAATTAGGCCATTCGGCCCATCAAGTTTACTCCGCCATTCAATCGGGGCTGATCTCTCTCTCTCTCTCTCTCTCTCCCTCCTCTCAACCCCATTCTCCTGCCTTCTCCCCATAACCCCTGACACCCGCACTAATCAAGAATCTATCAATCTCTGCCTTAAAAATACCCACTGACTTGTGGCCTCCACAGCCGCCTGTGGCAATGAGTTCCACAGATTCATCACCCTCTGGCTAAAGAAATTCCTCCTCATCTCCTTCCTAAGGGTACGTCCTTTTATTCTGAGGCTGTACCCTCTAGTCCTAGACTCTCCTAAGCAACTCGAGAGTTTGGGCAGGCTGGGACTCTATTCCTTGGAGCACAGGGGGATGAGGGGTGATCTCACAGAGGTGTATGGAATCATGAGGGGAAATAGACGCGCAGTCTCTTGCCCAGAGTTGGGGAATCGAGGACCAAAGGCAGCCAAATATGACTTGTAGGTGGTTTGGTTTTTCTTCTAAAATTCGAGCATCTGCCTTCCCTCATGTCAAGAGTCAAAGTGTTTTATTGTCATGTGTCCCAGATAGAACAATGAAATTCTTATTTGCAGCAGAATATGTCAACATAATACTCTGTAAACAATATAATTAATGAGAAATAAAAGTTTAGTGTGTATATATACATACATGTACATACATGTGTAGGAAGGAACTGCAGATGCTGCTTTAAACTGAAGATAGACACAAAATGCTGGAGTAACTCAGCGGGTGAGGCAGCATCTCTGGAGAGAAGGAATGAGTGACGTTTTGGGTTGAGACCCTTCTTCAGTCTGAAGAAACTTCACCCATTCCTTCTCTGCATATATATACACATTTTTATTTCTATGCACTTACATTAAAACATAGATCATAGGTGCAGCAGTAGGCCATACAGCCTTTTGAGCCAGCACCGCCATTCAATATGATCATGGCTGATCATCCACAATCAGTACCCCGTTCCTGCCTTCTCCCCATATCTCTTGATTCAGTTAGCCTTAAGAGCTAAATCTAACTCTCTCTTGGAAATATCCAGTGAATTGGTTTCTCCTCATCTCAGTCCTAAATGGCCTCCCCTTATTCTAACTGTGACCCCTGGTTCTGGACTCGCCCAACATGGGGAACATTTTTCCTGCATCCAGCCTGTGCAATTCTTTAAGAATTTTACACGTTTACATATATACACCCACACCCATCTATATATATATATATATATATATATATATACCCACACACGCACAACCCCCCCCCCCACACAGACATAGACACACACATACAGACCCACACACGCACACACACACACACACAAAAACACACACACACACACACAGACCCACACACATACCCACACACACGCACACACCCACGCACAGACCCACGCACACACACACACACAGACCCACCCACACACACACACACATACCCACACGCACACACACACACACACACACACATACCCACACGCACACACACACACACACAGACCCACACACACACCCACACACACACCACACACACACACACCCACACGCACACACACACGCACACACACACACACACACACACCCACACACACACACACACATACCCACACACACACACACACACACCCACACACACACACACACACACACACACACACACACACACACACACACACACACACACACACACACACACACACACACACACACACACACACACACACACACACACACACACACACACACACACACACACACACACACACCAATCACTACTATAGTGTCCACAATGAAGCATCTTGCCGTGTGTACGTGTTGTGAGAGTGGGGGATTTGTACACCTGTTGTGAGAGTGGGTGTGTGAAGGGCTACTCACCAATAAAGTTGAGTTTCAGCAGATATTCTCTGTACAGTATCTTGCCGTCGAGAGGGCGGATGGCTTGGCAGAGCCGTGTGGTATTTGGACAGAGGACGCGCTGCATGTGGTGAATGGCGTGGGCCATGGAGTAGACGGCATTCACCACAAACATCACCTTGGTCTCCTGCTCGTAGTTGGAGCTGTTGATGGAGAGCCGGTGGTCACAGAGTTTGTGCCGTGGGCGGCTAGCCTGTAGCTGGCAGTGGAACTTCTGCTGCCAGAAGGCCTTGAACCAGGGGTTGCGTTTGTTGGTGTGGGGGTGGAGGCGGTGGAAGTAGCTGTCGAACTCCTTGATGGGGTAGGATGCCAGTTCCAGGGTGATGGCTCCGTTGGCCACTCGCTCTTGACCCTTGACCACGATCTCCTGCGCCCCCCAGCCGTCGCTAGCGATCCAGGTGAACCCCGACACGTTGA
Source organism: Leucoraja erinaceus (assembly GCF_028641065.1). Taxonomy (NCBI): domain Eukaryota; kingdom Metazoa; phylum Chordata; class Chondrichthyes; order Rajiformes; family Rajidae; genus Leucoraja; species Leucoraja erinaceus. The sequence goes on from NC_073398.1 coordinate 36,466,344, forward strand.
GGCGGTTGGCGGCGGCCAGGAGCTCCCTGGCATCGTCTCCCCGCGTGAAGAGGACCACGATGTTGGCGTTGGCCTTGTGCAGCAGCTCCTGGATTACGTCCTCGTAGGTCTTCTTGGTGGTGGAGCGGCCCACCTTCTCGGACGTGGCGATACAGATGTTGCGCAGCCTGGCCTCGTGCTCGAACGCCTCGATCCCCGTCTCCCCGTAGTCCCCCTCGGACGCCACCGTCGACACATACGTCCAGTTGAAGAACTGCAATATCTCCGCCATGGCTTTGGCCTGGTAGAAGTCAGGAGGCACCGTCCTGGCGAAGTAATCGTAGCGACTTTTGTCACTCAGCTTGGCGCTGGTGGAAGCGTAGCTGATCTGGGGGATCTGGAACAGTCTCAGCAGATTGGCAACCTGCAGAAGACAGACGGCAACATTAACCCCAGTTGTACATTGTAAGTTGACGTTATAGACACAGAGTGCTGGAGTAACTCAGCGGGTCAGGCAGCATCTGTGGAGAACATGGATAGGTGACGTTTCACAGAGTGCTGGAGTAACTCAGCGGGTGCAGCAGCATCTATGGAGCTAAGGAAATAGGCAACGTTTCGGGTCGAAACCCTTCTGGGTTTCGGCCCGAAACGTTGCCTATTTCCAGAAGGGTTTCGGCCCGAAACGTTGTCTATTTCCTTCGCTCCATAGATGCTGCTGCACCATAACTCAGCGGGTCAGGCAGCATCTGTGGAGAACATGGATAGGTGACGTTTCACAGAGTGCTGGAGTAACTCAGCGGGTCAGGCAGCATCTGTGGAGAACATGGATAGGCGACGTTTCACAGAGAGCCCCTCAGGTTCCAGATAAATCTTTCCCCCCTCACCTTAAACCGATGTCCTCTGGTTCTTGATTCCCCTCCCCTGGTTAAAAGATTCAACCGATCTAATCCTCTCGTGATTTTATATACCTCTTTTAGGACCAAGATGAGAAAAACATTTTTCACACAGAGAGTGGTTAATCTGTGGAAGGTAGTTGAGGCCAGTTCATTGGCTATATTTAAGAGGGAGTTATGGTATGGAGGGGTATGGAGAGAAGGCAGGTACAGGATACCGAGTTGGATGATCGGCCATGATCATATTGAATGGCGGTGCAGGCTCGAAGGGCTGAATGGCCTACTCCTGCACCTATTGTCTATGTTTCTATGTATACCCAAGGTATGCAAATAATCGCCACATAAAGGGCACAGGCAGAGTTATAAAGTAGTCCCGTTGTTCTCCCCATCACCATGCGCAGTCTCACCACTTGGAACTATTATTTAAGAAATATGACATCTCCCATTTTAGGTTATCTGTAAATTTTTAATACCAAGGCAATTAAAACAGATAAATGAAGTCCAAAATAAAGCTGGATTGAGTCGCTGTGTGAAGTCAAGGCATGAATTTGTGACATTCCCACACATCCCATCCAACCCAATATCCAGACTAGTCCATCTACTCGACTCTATGTTCAGTTCCAAATCCCTTTCTCATTGAAGATAGACACAGAGTGCTGGAGTAACTCAGCGGGTCAGGCAGCATCTGTGGAGAACATGGATAGGTGACGTTTCACAGAGTGCTGGAGTAACTCAGCGGGTCAGGCAGCATCTGTGGAGAACACGGATAGGTGATGTTTCACAGAGTGCTGGAGTAACTCAGCGGGTGCAGCAGCATCTATGGAGCTAAGGAAATAGGCAACGTTTCGGGTCGAAACCCTTCCGGGTTTCGGCCCGAAATGTTGCCTATTTCCAGATGGGTTTCGGCCCGAAACGTTGTCTATTTCCTTCGCTCCATAGATGCTGCTGCACCATAACTCAGCGGGTCAGGCAGCATCTGTGGAGAACATGGATAGGTGACGTTTCACAGAGTGCTGGAGTAACTCAGCGGGTGCAGCAGCATCTGTGGAGAACATGGATAGGTGACGTTTCACAGAGTGCTGGAGTAACTCAGCGGGTCAGGCAGTTTGTTTGTTCGTTCCAGTGAAGTCTCTGTACACACGGCAGCCAGACAACAGTCTCTTGTCTTTATCTTTTATTTTTCACTTTGAATTTCAAGTCCTCGTGAACCTTGTGGTGTGTTGTGACTGTCGGCAGAACAACCTCCCTCTGGGGGTGAATAAAGTCTCATCATATCGTATCCACTCCCTACACGCAAGGGACGATATACTGCGGGCCAATTAACCTACAAACCTACACGTTCATTTTCAGTTTAGTTTAGTTTGGAGATACAGCACGGAAACAGGCCCTTCAGCCCACCTAATCCCCGCACACTAACACTATCCTACACAATTTACAATTTTAACCAAAGCCAATTAACCTACAAACCTGCACGTCTTTGAAGTGTGGGAGGAAACCGGAGCACCCGGAGAAAACCCACGCAGGTCACGGGGAGAACGTGCAAACTCCGTACAGACAGCATTGTACCACCATGCCTCCCTCCCAGTGTGTGCAGCATGAGAATTGTAAGCAGCTAATTCCACGGCAGTAAACAGCCGGCAGTAAGCCGATTGTGTTCCGCTTTGGGTAAAGCTGGGAGCTGGTGTCCAGAAACCACACTGACCACATCCAGCTGGCACAGAGCAGTGTTCCTCTCTGACACTGAGCCATGTGTTGTTATTGGGTCCCAGCAATGGGTGCAGGCCAAAAACAAAGCGAAAAAGCTCGCTGCTTCACTGAAACCTTCCAGAGCAATCGGATTCCATTAAGCAGTGCATGCTGTGTGAATTGGGATGAGGTATGTGGATGTAGGTTGCTACTGCCAGCGTGGTCACTCCCCCTCTGTTTCATTGATATACAGTAAAGGATTCATTCACATCTAAAGGGATCTGAATGTGTAATCATGACACAGCTTCTCATACACACAATGATTCCATTAGCTGAGCCGTTGCATACAGTCTTAGAGTCTTTCAGGACGCATCACAGCACGGTTTGGGACCAGCTCCGTCCAAGACTCGCAAGAAATCGCAACGAATTGTGGCCGCAGCCCAGACCATCACACACACACACACAAACCAACCTCCCTTCCACAGACTCCATCTACACCTCACGCTGCCTCGGCAAGGCCAGCAGCATCATCAAGGACCAGTCTCACCCCCGGTCACTCCCTCTTCTCCCCTCTCCCATCGGGCAAGAGGTACAGAAGTGTGAAAACCAACACACACACACCTCCAGATTCAGGGACAGTTTCTTCCCGGCTGTTATCAGGCAACTGAACCATCCTACCACAACTAGAGAGCGGTCCTGAACTACTATCTACCTCATTGGTGACCCTCGGACTATCCTTGATCGGACTTTACTGGCTTTACCTTGCACTAAACGTTATTCCCTTTATCCTGTATCTGTACACTGTGGACAGCTCGATTGTAATCATGTATTGTCTTTCCGCTGACTGGTTAGCACGCAACAAAAGCTTTTCACTGTACCTCGGTACACGGGACAATAAACTAAACGCATAAGCTATTTGACACAACTTCTCACACTCACACAATGATTCGATTAGTGGAGCCATCGCAGAGTCTTAGAACTGGAGATCACAGAAACAGACCCTTCGGCCCACCTAGTCCATGCCGACCAGCGAGGAGAATGTTGCACTTTCACTTTAATTTATTGTCACTGGTACTGAGTAACTCAGCGGGTCAGGCAGCATCTGTGGAGAACATGGATAGGTGACGTTTCACAGAGTGCTGGAGTAACTCAGTGGGTCAGGCAGCATCTGTGGAGAACATGGATAGGTGACGTTTCACAGAGTGCTGGAGTAACTCAGCGGGTCAGGCAGCATCTGTGGAGAACATGGATAGGTGACGTTTCACAGAGTGCTGGAGTAACTCAGCGGGTCAGGCAGCATCTGTGGGGAACATGGATAGGTGACGTTTCACAGAGTGCTGGAGTAACTCAGCGGGTCAGGCAGCATCTGTGGAGAACATGGATAGGTGATGCTTTAGGTTGTGAGGGGTCCCGTGTTCTCCACAGATGCTGCCTGACCCGCTGAGTTACTCCAGCACATTCTCTCAAACATCATTCGCCATTATAACTGAGAGCACAGCAGAGAAAAAGGACATTTACGGTTCTACCGTTGAAATTCATTTTTTAAATTAGCTTAGAGACACGGGCGCTGAAACAGGGCCTATAGATCACCGTGTCCCCACTGTCTACTGATCACCCTGTAAAATAGCACCACACTACACACACTTGGGGCAATTTAGTCTGAAGAAGGGTCTCAACCTGAAACGTCACCCATTCCTTCTCTCCAGATGCTGCCTGTCCCGCTGAGTTTTTTTGTGTCAATCTACAAACCTGTACGTCTTTGGAGTGTGGGAGGAAACCGGAGCACCCGGAGAAAACCCACGCAGGTCACGGGGAGTTTAGTTCAGTCTAGTTTATTGTCCCGTGTACCGAGGTACAGTGAAAAGCTTTTGTTGCGTGCTATCCAGTCAGTGGCAAGACAATACATGATTACAATCGAGCCATTTACTGTGTACAGATACAGGATAAAGGGAATAACGTTTAGTGCAACATAAGAATAAGCTGTAAGTCATTTGGAACGGAGACGAGGAAACACTTTTTCACACAGAGAGTTGTGAGTCTGTGGAATTCTCTGCCTCAGAGGGCGGTGGGGGCCGGTTCTCTGGATACTTTCATTAGAGAGCGAGATAGGGCTCTTAAAGATAGCGGAGTCAGGGGATATGGGGCGAAGGCAGGAACAGGGTACTGATTGGGGATGATCAGCCATGATCACATTGAATGGCGGTGCTGATGCTGGCTCGAAGGGCCGAATGGCCTCTACTCCTGCACCTATTGTCTTGTCTATAAAGCCAGTGAAGTCCGATTAAGGAATGTGTAAACTGTGTACAAACATCTGGAATTCTCTGCCACAGAGGGTAGTTGAGGCCAGTTCATTGGCTATATTTAAGAGGGAGTTAGATGTGGCCCTTGTGGCCAAGGGGATCAGGGGGTATGGAGAGAAGGCAGGTACGGGATACTGAGTTGGATGATCAGCCATGATCATATTGAATGGCGGTGCAGGCTCGAAGGGCCGAATGGCCTCTACTCCTGCACCTAATTTCTATGTTTCTAAACAGCACCCGAGGTCAGGATTGAACCGGGGTCTGTGGCTCAGTGAGGCTGCACCACCTAGTGGTTATTGATAGCATCGATTACCTGTATGGAGACACTACTGTATGAGCCTCCAATCACACCTGCGATGGCGAGGGGGTTATTGTCCTGAATTGCATACGACCCATCTGGACAGATGTACTCGGTTTCGTCGACTTTGGTCAGGGAAGCTCGGACGAACTCCAGCGACTGTTCCAGGGCGTAGGTGTCTCTGGAGCAGGTATCGAGGATGTGGACTCCCAGCTTGACACCTGGCAACAGGTAGGTATTGCGGTTGATGGAGTCGATGGCGAAGAGCATGGCCTCCAGGCGTTGGACTCCCCGGTCTTCGTTTACCAGCCCGCACTCATCGTTGCCCGAGCCTTTCTCGTGCACGGGGAAGAGACCACCCAGGACAAGGTCCCCCTCCATCTTGATCTCCTTCTTGCCAAAGTTACTCTCGCCGCGGCAAAAGAACAGAAACCCTTTGGAGATGAGAATCAGAGCAACCGCTTGCAGCTTGGCAAACATCTTGGACTCAGAGGGGAGTCGGAGAACAGCAACATTTCATTTTTCATCCATTGGATAGTGAAGGAGATTCTTCCCTGTCGGTCCAGGCAGATACACTAGCGATGGACGGAGCTGCTCCCTGTAACACAAACAGACATAAGCAACGTGTGTGAAGTTTGGTCTTTGCAGTGTAAGTTCATCAGGTCATCAATTCTTCAAGCAGAATCAGGCCATTCGGCCCATCAAGTCTACTCCGCCATTCAATCGCGGCTGATCTATCTCTCCCTCTCAAACCCATTCTCCTGACTTCTCCCCATAACCCCTGACACCCGCACTAATCAAGAATCTATCTATCTCTGCCTTAAAAATACCCACTGACTTGTGGCCTCCACAGCCGTCTGTGGCAATGAATCCCACAGATTCACCACCCTCTGACTAAAGAAATTCCTCCTCATCTCCTTCCTAAAGGAACGTCCTTTAATTCTGAGGCTGTGACCTCTGGTCCTAGACTCTCCCACTAGTGGAAACATCCTCTCCACATCCACTCTATCCAGGCCGCCCACTATTCTGTACGTTTCAATGAGGTTCCCCCTCATTCTTCTAAACTCCAGCGAGTTCATACCATGCTTGGTGACGAGACCTGCTACCAACTCAGTTACTCCAGCACTTTGTGATCAAGTCTTGGAAGGATAAGGACCTAACGCAACTTAATTGGATTAGTATAGATTGGAATGATGATTGGTATAAATAGAAACATAGAAATTAGGTGCAGGAGTAGAGGCCATTCGGCCCTTCGAGCCTGCACCGCCATTCAATATGATCATGGCTGATCATCCAACTCAGTATCCCATACCTGCCTTCTCTCCATACCCTCTGATCCCCTTAGCCACAAGGGCCACATCTAACTCCCTCTTAAATATAGCCAATGAACTGGCCTCGACTACCGTCTGTGGCAGAGAGTTCCAGAGATTCACCACTCTCTGTGTGAAAAAAGTTCTTCTCATCTCGATTTTAAAGGATTTCCCCCTTATCCTTAAGCTGTGACCCCTTGTCCTGGACTTCCCCAACATCGGGAGCAATCTTCCTGCATCTAATGAGGTGGTCCAAAGGGCTCTATGCGTAGCTCAGACCAGTTTTATTTATAATTGACAGAAGTACAGTGAAAGGTTTTGTTTTGTGCTGCCCAGACAATAGATCATTACAATCGAGCCGTCCACAGTGTACAGATACAGGATAAAGGGAATAACGTTTAGTGCAAGGCAAAGTCAGTAAAGTCCAATTAAAGATAGTCCAAGGGTCTCCAATGAGGTAGATAGTAGTTCAGGACCACTCACTATTGATCATAGAGTCACAAGTTGATACAGCGTGGAAACAGGCCCTTCGGCCCAACTTGCCCACACCAGCCAACATGCCCCATCTACACTAGTGCCACCTGCCTGCCTGCCTGCCTGCCTGCCTGCCTGCCTTGGCCCATGTCCCTCTACACCTGTCCTAGTACCTGTATAATTGCTTCTTAAGTTGGTGAGTTGAATCAATTACAAGTGATTCAGGAAGTGTACCAAATGCAGTTATCTTGTTTTTAAGTGAGGCATTAACCAATATGTTAAATTGCTTATTAACGAGGAGCTTTGGCACAAAAGAAGCCAATTAGAGATGTAATTTGGCTGATGTTGTCGGCTTGTTGTGAAGGTTGCAGACATTCTTTACCGAAGATCAAGGGAGCTGCGTGCAACGTGTCTGTGGACAGTTTGTTCCCCAAGTCTCATTTGTTTAGTTTAGAGAAACAGCACGGAAACAGGTCCTTCCGCCCACTGGGTCCGCGCCGACCAGCGATTAACACTAGCCCGTATTAACAGTGCATCACCCCGCACACTAACACTATCCTACACACACTGGGGACAATCTACAATTTAACCAAAGCCAATTAACCTGCAAACCTGCACATCTCTGGAGCGTTGGAGGAAACCGGAGCACCCGGAGAAAACCCACGCAGGTCACAGGGAGAACGTGCAAACTCCGTACAGACAGCACTCATAGTCAGGATGGAACCCGGGTCTCTGGCGCTGTGAGGCAGCAGCTCTACCCGCTGCGCCACCGTGCCACATTAATTTATCCATGAGGATATCTCATCGGCCCAGAGGGGAACTCTGCCCCAGTCCTATTCTGATCAACTCTCCATCATGCATTGCCCTTTACAAAGTGCTCTTACTGCTTGGATAGATCACATGAGTTGGTGAAGCTGCATTTAGAATATTGTGTCCAGTTATAGGACAGATGTTGTCAAGCTGGAAAGGGCACAGAGAAGGTTTACGAGGATGTTACCAGGACTAGAGGGTGTGAGCTACAGGGAGAGGTTGAGCAGGCTGGGTCTCTATTCCTTGGAGCGCAGGAGGATGAGGGGTGATCTTATAGAGGTGTATAAAATCATGAGAGGAATAGATCGGGTAGATGCACAGAGTCTCTTGCCCAGAGTAGGGGAATCGAGGACCAGAGGACATGGGTTCAAGGTGAAGGGGAAAAGATTTAATAGGAATCTGAGGGGTAACTTTTCACACAAAGGGTGGTGGGTGTATGGAACGAGCTGCCAGAGGAGGTAGTTGAGGCTGGGACTATCACAACGTTTAAGAAACAGTTGTACAGGTAGATGGATAGGATATGTTTGAAGGGATATGGGCCAAACGTGGGCAGGTGGGATTAGTGTAAATGGGACATGTTGGCTGGTGTGGGCAAGTTGGGCTGAAGGGCCTGTTTCCATGCTGTATCACTCTATGATTCTACATGACAATGAACCACTCTTGACTCTTGGAGATCTAAAGTATCCACTGGTCACAGCAGCCACACGGTGAATTAATCTCATGAAATTCCTTCGGATATTTTTAGATGCAAGGTTATTTGAACCAGAAATGGAATCACAAAATGATACGGTAATTGAACGGAATAAGGGATTGCTGTGATTTTTCAATGTGCCTCGGTAGCAAGACATGGGCCCTTTTCAATATCTGTAGCAGTGTATTTGTCTTTCATTTAATTAACGGTAGAATTAGCTCCAGCATGAAATCGAGTGGTTATTGACCTCAGATTAACGGGGGACATATTGTATTGAGCGCTGCACACATCTGAATTAATTAAGTGTACATTCCTTCCCTAGAGAATAAGTTAAAAACAATGGTTCAGTTTCATTTAAATACTGAGCGCTTCTGTCAGTAAAATATAAATGGGACATTTGTCGAGTGCATGAGCTACAGGGAGAGGTTGCGCAAGAGGAGGAGGTGTCATAAGCTCATGTTCATAAATGTTAGGAGCAGAATTAGACCATTCGGCCCATCAAGTCTACTCCGCCATGGCTGATCTATCTCTCCCCCCTAACCCCATTCTCCTGCCTTCTCCCCATAACCCCTGACACCCGCACTAATCAAGAATCTATCTATCTCTGCCTTAAAAATACCCACTGACTTGTGGCCTCCACAGCCGTCTGTGGCAATGAATTCCACAGATTCACCACCCTCTGGCTGAAGAAATTCCTCCTCGTCTCCTTCCAAAAGGAACGTCCTTTTATTCTGAGGCTGTGCCCTCTGGTCCTAGACTCTCCCACTAGTGGGAGAGTTTAGACTATTATCTAAATGGTGGCCGATTGGGAAAGGGGGAGATGCAGCGAGACCTGGGTGTCATGGTACACCAGTCATTGAAGATAGGCATGCAGGTGCAGCAGGCAGTAAAGAAAGCAAATGGTATGTTAGCTTTCATTGCAAAAGGATTTGAGTATAGGAGCAGAGAGGTTCTACTGCAGTTGTACAGGGTCTTGGTGAGACCACACCTGGAGTATTGCGTACAGTTTTGGTCTCCAAATCTGAGGAAGGACATTATTGCCATAGAGGGAGTGCAGAGACGGTTCACCAGACTGATTCCTGGGATGTCAGGACTGTCTTATGAAGAAAGACTGGATAGACTTGGTTTATACTCTCTAGAATTTAGAAGATTGAGAGGGGATCTTATAGAAACTTACAAAATTCTTAAGGGGTTGGACAGGCTAGATGCAGGAAGATTGTTCCCGATGTAGGGGAATTCCAGGACAAGGGGTCACAGCTTAAGGATAAAGGGGAAATCCTTTAAAACCGAGATGAGTAGAACTTTTTTTCACACAGAGAGTGGTGAATCTCTGGAACTCTCTGCCACAGAGGGTAGTTGAGGCCAGTTCATTGGCTATATTTAAGAGGGAGTTAGATGTGGCCCTTGTGGCTAAGGGGATCAGGGGGTATGGAGAGAAGGCAGGTACGGGATACTGAGTTGGATGATCAGCCATGATCATATTGAATGGTGGTGCAGGCTCGAAGGGCCGAATGGCCTCTACTCCTGCACCTAATTTCTATGTTTCTATGTTTCTAGTGGAAACATCCTCTCCACATCCACACTATCCAACTCTTTCACTATTCGGTAAGTTTCAATGAGGTACCCCCTCATCCTTCTAAACTCCAGTGAGTTCAGGCCCAGTGCTGTGATAGAATGACACAACGTTGAAACAGGCCCTTCGGCCCAACTTGCCCACACCGACCAACATTATCATCTACACTAGTCCCACCTGCCTGCGTTTGGCCCACATCTCTCTAAACCTGTCCTATCCATGTACCAGTACAAATTTTTGTAAAACGTTGTTGTAACCTGAGCTCCCGGAGAAAACCCACGTGGTCACGGGTAGAACGTGCAAACTCCGTACAGACAGCACCCGTAGTCAGGATCAAACCCAGGGGTCTGGCTCTGTGAGGCAGCAATTCTACCGCTGCGCCACCGTGATGCCCCTCGATCAACATGGCTAAGATGGGCCGAAGGGCCTGTTTCCATGTTGTTACACTATGAACAAATGAATGAATGAATGAATAAGTTGGCCAGGTATTCACATACAAGGAATTTGCCTTGGTGCTCCGCCCGCAAGTGACAACATGACATACGATGACAGTTAGAAAATGACGCATTAAACATTAAACATCAATTACAAAACATTTGGGTTTAAGAAGGAACTGCAGATGCTGGAAAATTGAATGTTAGATAAAAATGCTGGAGGAACTCAGCGGGTGCAGCAGCATCTATGGAGCGAAGGAAATAGGCAACATTTTGGCCCAAAACCCTTCTTCAGACCGAAGGAAATAGGCAACGTTTCGGGCCGAAACCCTTCTGGAAATAGGCAACATTTCGGCCCAAAACCCTTTTTCAGACTGAAGGAAATAGGCAACGTTTCGGGCCAAAACCCTTCTGGAAATAGGCAACATTTCGGCCCAAAACCCTTCTTCAGACTGAAGGAAATAGGCAACGTTTCGGGCCAAAACCCTTCTGGAAATAGGCAACATTTCGGCCCAAAACCCTTCTTCAGACTGAAGGAAATAGGCAACGTTTCGGGCCGAAACCAGGAAGGGTTTCGGCCCGAAACGTTGCCTATTTCCTTTGCTCCATAGATGCTGCTGCACCCGCTGAGTTTCTCCAGCATTTTTGTCTACCAACAATAAAACATTATCGATTAAACATTTGAATTAAATAAAATACCAGAACACAAGGACCACCCCACTCCTAACCCCCCAAATTCCTAAATCGTCCCTAAATTCCAAATGCAGGTGCCTAAGGGGCGCAGGAAAGATTATTTTCTCATGTTTCTCTAAACTTGTCGTACAAATCTGACTTGAAATGCTTTGACAGTAGTTGTCTCCCCAAATACCAGCGGAGCAATCAATGACGTTGTGGAACTACAGATTCAACACCATTCTGTGCAGTTGCTCAGCAACTAAAGGATCGCTCTTTACTGGAATAAAAATCTAACGAGTTTTTCATCAATCCGGAGCAAAAGCGTTGAGCAGTTTGACAGCCATGCCATGTTACCGACTTTTATGAGCTGGCTGATCTTTCTAAAAGAAATATCAGGATGAAAAGCAGCTGATAGTTTGGACTAATGTTATAATCCGGTCCGAGCTGTAAATGTTACCCCGTGCATCATAATCGCACGGATCTCAAACCTTTTAGCTGCTGCTGCCGGCTGCCTTCATTAAACGAGAAATACTTAGCATCCACCAACATGTACACTGTGAAATTATCACAGGGTGGGAAGATTGAATCAGGACCCAGCCAGGAATTGATAGGTCTTTAGTGGACTAATAATGAAGCCGGGCTTAAGTTGTAGGTGATCTATAGTGTGAAGCTATTAGATTTAATGAAACAGTGGTGGCCTGAACAAAAGCTGACTCAAATCCCACACTACGAATGTGATTGTAGCTGCACTTGCTGGAGCCTGAAGACTGCAACGACCAGGTTCAGGAATAGCTACTTCCCCACTGCCATCAGGCTATTAAACTTGGCTCGGACAAAACTCCGAACATTAATAGCCCTTTATCTGTTATTTGCACTTGATCAGTTTATTTATTCATCTGTTCTGTAGTCAATGCCTACTATGTTCTGTTGTGCTGAAGCAAAGCAAGAATTTCATTGTCCTATACAGGGACATAGAAACATAGAAACATAGAAAATAGGTGCAGGAGTAGGCCATTCGGCCCTTCGAGCCTGCACCATTCGCCATTCAATATGATCATGGCTGATCATCCAACTCAGTATCCTGTTCCTGCCTTCCCTCCATACCCCCTGATCCCCTTAGGGACACATGACAATAAAAACTCTCTTGAACTTGAACTTGCTACCTTCATTAAAGAAGACACACTATTACAATGATATATATAACTAACGCCTTGTGAAACATTCAGGACTCACCGCACAACATTATTCACCCCAGCGGTATGAACATTGACTTCTCCAATTTCAGGTAGTCCCTGCTTTCTCCCTCCTTCCCCTCCCCTTCCCAGCTCTCCCCACAGCCCACTGTCTCCGCTTCTTCCTTTCTTCCTCCCCCCCCCCCCCCCCCCCCCCCTCCCACCCTCACATCAGTCTGAAGAAGGTATAGGTGACGTTTCGGGTTGAGACCTGGAAAGCATCTATGGAGCGAAGGAATAGGTGATGTTTCGGGTCGAGACCCTTCCGGGTCTCGACCCGAAACGTCGCCTATTCCTTCGCTCCATAGATGCTGCCTCACCCGCTGAGTTACTCCAGCATTCTTGTCTACTTAAACAACAAGCCTGATCAGTTAGTCACAATAGTTATCTGATTCATTTATAATGTCATAGAGTTGTATGGAACAGATACAGGTTGTTCGGTCCAGCCTAATCAAGATGTCCCATCTAAGCTGGTCCCATTTTCCTGCGTTTGGCCAATATCCTCTAAACCGTTCCTATCCAGTGCTTGTCTTTTAAACAAAGCTCTTAAATACAATTCTTAGAATAAAGGGGAGGTCATTTAAGACGGAGGTGAGAAAAAACGTTTTCACCCAGAGAGTTGTGAATTTGTGGAATTCCCTGCCACAGAGGGCAGTGGAGGCCAAATCACTGGATGGATTTAAGAGAGAGTTAGATAGAGCTCTAGGGGCTAGTGGAGTCAAGGGATATGGGGAGAAGGCAGGAACGGGGTACTGATTGGGGATGATCAGCCATGATCACAATGAATGGCAGTGCTGGCTCGAGGGGCCGAATGGCCTCCTCCTGCACCTATTTTCTATGTTTCTATGTTTCTAAATGTTGTTATTGTACCTGCCTCAATTACCTCTTCATTCTCCTCTCACCTTAATCCAACGGTTCCCAACCAGGTTCAAGAACAGCTTCTTCCCAACAACCATCAGGCTCTTGAACTCTGCACAACACTGACCTCAGCGACTGTGATCGTCCACGGACCGGGTCATTGGTTGCTCTACCGACTGGTTTTGTTTTACATTAACATTGCGATTATTAATTGATTGAGTGTTTGTTTATTCCATACTATCTGTGTATATTGCCTGGACACGGCAGGTTTGACCGTGCCTGAGGCTTGGCTGGGTCGGGTGTCGTTTCAGAAGATCTAGCGGCCTTTTGGTGCTTTGGAAATCTGGCCAGTCAAAAAATAATTCCACTGTGCAGGAAAGAACTGCGGACGCTGGTTTAAATCAAAGGTAGACACAAAATGCTGGAGTAACTCAGCGGGACAGGCAGCGTCTCTGGAGAGAAGGAATGGGTGACGTTTCAGGTCGAGCCCTTCTTCAGACTGATGTCAGGGGAGGGGGCAGGATATAGCAAAAGGATTTGAGTATAGGAGCAGGGAGGTTCTACTGCAGTTGTACAGGGTCTTGGTGAGACCACACCTGGAGTATTGCGTACAGTTTTTGTCTCCAAATCTGAGGAAGGACATTATTGCCCATAGAGGGAGTACAGAGACGGTTCACCAGACTGATTCCTGGGATGTCAGGACTGTCTTATGAAGAAAGACTGGATAGATTTGGTTTATACTCGCTAGAATTTAGGAGATTGAGAGGGGATCTTATAGAAACTTACAAAATTCTTAAGCGGTTGGACAGGCTAGATGCAGGAAAATTGCTCCCGATGTTGGGGAAGTCCAGAACAAGGGGTCACAGTTTAAGGATAAGGGGGAAATCCTTTAAAACCCAGATGAGAAGAACTTTAATCACACAGAGTGGTGAATCTCTGGAACTCTCTGCCACAGAAGGTAGTTGAGGCCACAGTTCATTGGCTATATTTAAGAGGGAGTTAGATGTGGCCCTTGTGGCTAAGGGGATCAGAGGGTATGGAGAGAAGGCAGGTACGGGATACTGAGTTGGATGATCAGCCATGATCATATTGAATGGCGGTGCAGGCTCGAAGGGCTGAATGGCCTCTACTACTGCACCTATTTTCTATGTTTCTATGACAGAGATAGAATGTAGTCGGAGACAGTAAGGCTGGTGGGAGAACTGGGAAGGGGGAGGGGATGGAGAGAGAGGGAAAGGAAGGGTTACTTGAAGTTAGAGAAGTGAATGTTCATGCCGCTGGGGTGTAAGCTGCCCAAGTGAAATATGAGGTGCTGTTCCTCCAATTTGCGCTGGGCCCCACTGACAATGGAAGAGGCCCAGGACAGAAAGGTCAGTGTGGGAATGGGAGGGGGAGTTGAAGTGCTGAGCCACCGGGAGGTCAGGGTTAGTATTTAATTATACCGTTTGTCAGAATGTATGATGATTACATTCTCTGGACTATTGACTCTTAGAGATGATCCACGTCCACTGTTGTGAAGCTGCAGGGGGGGTCAAGAGTGGAAGGACATCCTGGATAAAGCTGAGAGACGGTAACACATGGCGACAAGCACCCTCCCCCCATGTTAGACACTAAATGCCGGAGTAACTCAGCGGGACAGGCAGCATCTGTGGAGAGAAGGAATGGGTGACGTTTCAGGCCGAGACCCTTCTGACCCGCTGAGTTACTCCAGCACTCTGTGAAACGTCACCTATCCATGTTCTCCACAGATGCTGCCTGACCCGCTGAGTTATGGTGCAGCAGCATCTATGGAGCGAAGGAAATAGGCAACGTTTCGGGCCGAAACCCTTCTGGAAATAGGCAACGTTTTGGGCCGAAACCCGGAAGGGTTTCGGCCCGAAACGTTGCCTATTTCCTTAGCTCCATAGATGCTGCTGCACCCGCTGAGTTACTCCAGCACTCTGTGAAACGTCACCTATCCATGTTCTCCACAGATGCTGCCTGACCCAGCACTCTGTGAAACGTCACCTATCCATGTTCTCCATAGATGCTGCCTGACCCGCTGAGTTACTCCAGCACTCTGTGAAACGTCACCTATCCATGTTCTCCATAGATGCTGCCTGACCCGCTGAGTTACTCCAGCACTCTGTGAAACGTCACCTATCCATGTTCTCCACAGATGCTGCCTGACCCGCTGAGTTACTCCAGCACTCTGTGTCTATCTTCGCAGTGAATGTCTGCTTTGTCTTCAGCCATTGAACCATTTCCCATTGAACTGTGAGAGCCTCGGTGAAACACGCCAAACAGAGAAGGTGAATACTCATTCAGACAGATAATGCAGCAGTCCTGATTACATCAGCTACCCAACCGTCCAAAAATATATCTGCAGATTATTTCCCAGAGAAAGTGCTTGCATGGGAACCCTGTAGAACACTGTTACAGGAAGACTTTAAACAAACTTGGCACAGACTGGGCAAGTTTGCTGGGCACTGTCCAAGCTGACTGGCATGCAAGGGGTATCAGGATGTCCTCTGAATAGTTAAGAAACTGCTGCAAGTATCTACAAACCCTGCAGGAGCTTAGATTAAAAAAGAGAAACTCTCGGTAGAACGCTATTTACAGGATTAGCCCTTGGTCTCCAGGAACATTAGTTTAGTTTAGTTTAGTTTAGAGATACAGTGCGGAAACAGGCCCTTCGGCCCACCGAGTCCGTGCCGATAAGCGATCCCCAAACACACTAGCACTATCTTACACACGCTAGGGACAATTGAGTCTGAGGAAGGATCTCGACTCATAACGTCGCCCATTCCTGCGCTCCAGGAGATTGCAACCATATAACAATTACTGCACTGAAACGGGCGGAAACGCAGCAGTCTGAAGAAGGGTTTCGGCCCGAAACGTTGCCTATTTCCTTCGCTCCATAGATGCTGCTGCACCCGCTGAGTTTCTCCAGCTTTTTTGTGTAACCTTCGATTCTCCAGCATCTGCAGTTCCTTCTTAAACCCTCCATTCCTTTCCCGTCCATATACCTATACAATTTATTTTTAAATGATAAAAACGAACCTGCCTCCACCACCTTCACTGTAAGCTCATTCCACACACAGCCACCACTCTCTGAGTAAAGAAGTTCCCCCTCATGTTACCCCTAAACTTCTGTCCCTTGATTCTCAAATCATGTCCTCTTGGTTTGAACCTTCACGCGGTCCGCCCTGTTTTGACGAATGCAATCAACCTGGCGTGGACAATCAAATAATATCAAATAGAACAAGTTGTCCGACAACTTTAGGCTGTGCACGCCGTACATACGCAAGAAGAACAAGAAGATGATATGCTGTCTGACCCGCTGAGTTACCCCAGCATTTCGTGTCTGTCGAGGGACAATTTTCAATTTACAGAAGCCAATTAACCTACAAACCTGCCCGTCTTTGGAGTGTGGGAGGAAACCGGAGCGCCCGGAGAAAACCCACGCAGGTCACGGGGAGAACGTGCAAACTCCGTACAGACAGCACCTGTAGTCAGGATGGAACCCGGGTCTCTGGCGCTGTGAGGCAGCAGCTCTACCCGCTGCGCCACTGTGACGCCCAGAAGCATCATGCCTCGTTTGAATAGAGAACACAAGGGTGGGGTCGGTGAACCCGGGGGTGAGGCAGCAGTCCCACCTATCGCTGCCTCACGGGGCAGCAGCTCTTTAAGGATGAAAGCATCACGACAAACGCAGGAGAAATCGTTGCAGAATTTCACTGCCAAACTATCGCAGTTGTAAAGCATCATCTTGCAGCAGAATGCTTCACAGTGTGTGTTTTACTGAGTTATGCAACCCCCTGGCAGTTTATATAAATATACGCAGTGTTAGGAGGTTTTTTTTTCATTTTGATAAAAAAAAAATACTATGTAAAGGTGTAGCAAGGTGGCGCAGCAGGTAGAGCTGCTGCCTCACAGCGCAAGCTCCAGGTTCGATCCTACTGTCTTTACAGAGTTTGCATGTTCTCCCTGTTACCGTGTAGGCAACGTTTCGGGCCGAAACCCTTCTGGAAATAGGCAACGTTTCGGGCCGAAACCCGGAAGGGTTTCGACCCGAAACGTTGCCTATTTCCTTAGCTCCATAGATGCTGCTGCACCCGCTGAGTTACTCCAGCACTCTGCGAAACGTCACCTATCCATGTTCTCCACAGATGCTGCCTGACCCGCTGAGTTACTCCAGCACTCTGTGAAACGTCACCTATCCATGTTCTCCACAGATGCTGCCTGACCTGCTGAGTTACTCCAGCACTCTGTGAAACGTCACCTATCCATGTTCTCCACAGATGCTGCCTGACTCGCTGAGTTACTCCAGCACTCTGTGAAACGTCACCTATCCATGTTCTCCACAGATGCTGCCTGACCCGCTGAGTTACTCCAGCACTCTGCTTCTTTTTTTGTAAACTGACATCTGCAGTTCCTGGCGTCTTCAACATTTCCGGGTTTTTATTTCACCGTTTAGGAATCTGCAGAGTTTTAATGTTGTAATTCTGATTCCTGGGATGTCAGGACTGTCTTATGAAGAAAGACTGGATAGACTTGGTTTATACTCTCTAGAATTTAGGAGATTGAGAGGGGATCTTATAGAAACTTACAAAATTCTTAAGGGGTTGGACAGGCTAGATGCAGGAAGATTGTTCCCGATGTTGGGGAAGTCCTGGACAAGGGGTCACAGTTTAAGGATAAGGGGGAAATCGTTTAAAACCGAGATGAGAAGAACTTTTTTCACACAGAGAGTGGTGAATCTCTGGAACTCTCTGCCACAGAGGGTAGTCGAGGCCAGTTCATTGGCTATATTTAAGAGGGAGTTAGATGTGGCCCTTGTGGCCAAGGGGATCAGGGGGTATGGAGAGAAGGCAGATACGGGATACTGAGTTGGATGATCAGCCATGATCGTATTGAATGGCGGTGCAGGCTCGAAGGGTTGTACAAAATCATGAGAGGAATAGATCGGGTAGACGCACAGAGTAGGTGAATCAAAGACCAGAGGTTTACATAGATACATAGAAACATAGACAATAGGTGCAGGAGTAGACCAATCAGCCAATCGAGCCAGCACCGCCATTCACTGTGATCATCCACAATCTCTACCCCGTTCCTGCCTTCTCCCCATATCCCCTGACTCCACTAGCCCGAAGAGCTCTATCTAATGCCCCTGTCCCACTTAGGAAACCTGAACGGAAACCTCTGGAGACTTTGTGCCCCACCCCAGGTTTCCGTGAGGTTCCCGGAGGTTTTTGTCAGTTTGCCTACCTGCTTCCACTACCTGCAACCTCCGGCAACCACCTGCAACCTCCGGGAACCGCACGGAAACCTTGGGTGGGGCGCAAAGTCTCCAGAGGTTTCCGTTCAGGTTTCCTAAGTGGGACAGGGGCATAATTCTCTTTTGAAAGCATCCAGTGAATTGGTCTCCACTGCCCTCTGAGGCAGATAATTCCACAGATTTACAACTCTCTGGGTGAAAAAGTGTTTCCTCATCTCAGTTCCAAATGGCCGACCCCTTATTCTTAAACTGTGGCCCCTGGTTCTGGACTCCCCCAACATGGGGACCATTTTTCCTGCATCGAGCATAGAAACATAGAAACATAGAAATTAGGTGCAGGAGTAGAGGCCATTCGGCCCTTCGAGCCTGCACCGCCATTCAATATGATCATGGCTGATCATCCAACTCAGTATCCCGTACCTGCCTTCTCTCCATACCCCCTGATCCCCTTAGCCACAAGGGCTACATCTAGCTCCCTCTTAAATATAGCCAATGAACTGGCCTCAACTACCCTCTGTGGCAGAGAGTTCCAGAGATTCACCACTCTCTGTGTGAAAAAAAGTTCTTCTCATCTCGGTTTTAAAGGATTTCCCCTTTATCCTTAAGCTGTGACCCCTTGTCCTGGACTTCCCCAACATCGGGGAACAATCTTCCTGCATCTAGCCTGTCCAACCCCTTAAGAATTTTGTAAGTTTCTATAAGATCCCCTCTCAATCTCCTAAATTCTAGAGAGTATAAACCAAGTCTATCCAGTCTTTCTTCATAAAACAGTCCTGACATCCCAGGAATCAGTCTGGTGAACCTTCTAGCATGTCCAAGATGTAATAATTTTATATGTTTATGTTCCCTTCTCATCCTTCTAAATTCCAATGAATACAAGCCCAGTCAACCCATTCTTTCATCATATGACAGTCCTGCCATCCCGGGAATTAACCTGGTAAACCTACGCTGCACTCCCTCAATAGCAAGAATGTACTTCCTCAAATTGAAGATCAAGGGTGAAAGATTTAATAGGAATCTGAGGGGTGACTTTTTCTCACAAGGGGTGGTGTGTGTAAGGAATGAGCTGCTGGAGGAGGAAGTTGAGGCTGGGATTATGGAAACATTTAAGAAGCATTTAGACAGGTGCATGGATAGGACAGGTTTGGAGGGATATGGGCCAAACGTGGGCAGGAGGGACAAGTGTAGATGGGGCAAGTTGGGCCGAAGGGCCTGTTTCCACGCTGTGTCACTCTGTGCCAGATAGAACAAGACAAAGCAGGATGAAGATTGACAAAAATGCTGGAAAAACTCAGCGGGTGAGGCAGCATCTATGGAGGGAAGGAAATAGGCAACGTTTCGGGTCGAGACCCTTCTTCAGACTGATATGAGAGTTGGGGAGGGGGAGAGGGTGGTAGGGGGGGGGGGGGGGGAGATGGTGGGAAGAAGAATGGAAGAGGTGGAGCCAGTGGGCTGAGGGAGAGCTGAGAAGGGGAGGAGAAATTAAGGAGTACCTGAAATTAGAGAAGTCAATGTTCATTAATAAAAAGATAAAATAAAAAGAACCTTTGAAGCCAGTCGGCATGTGTGTAGCAGGGGGTCTATAATTCCTGATAGTTCTGTTCATAATGTCTTGTGCTGCACTGCAACTAATTATCAGTGATGGAGCTGGTGAGGAATAGATTGCAACAGATTCTTCAGCTGCAGAGAGAGTCGAGAATAGAGAGGAACGAGGATGAAATAATGACCTCCTGCGGTGAAAGAAGACATTGTTTCACTGAACAGGCAGCATGGTGGTGCAGCGGGTAGAGCTGCTGCCTCACAGCGCCAGAGACCCCGGTTCCATCCTGACTACGGGTGCTGTCTGTACGGAGTTTGCACGTTCTCCCCGTGACCTGCGTGGGTTTTCTCCGGGTGCTCCGGTTTCCTCCCACACTCCAAAGACGTGCAGGTTTGTAGGTTAATTGGCTTCTGTAAAAACAATGTCATTGTTCCTAGTGTGTGTAGGATAGTATTGGTGTACAGGGTGATCTGTATACCCAGTATACATACCAGTGAGGCTGCCTTGAAGGGCCGAATGGCCTACTCCTGCACCTACTGAACTAGTTTAGTTCTTAAATCTGAAGAAGGGTCTCGACCCGAAACGTCACCCATTCCTTCTCTCCACAGATGCTGCCTGTCCCGCTGAGTTACTCCAGATTTTTGTGTCTATCTTCAATTTAAACCAGCATCTGCAGTTCTTTCCTAAACTAAACTAAACGATACTAAACTAACAGTGCAAGTGTCTTTTATCCCACTGGATTTGGGGTACGATGCAATTACTGCTACATTCTACCTCGTGCCTCTAACTGAGTTCAGACTTTTATAATGAGCTCATTAAATGAAGAAATAGCAAATAGACTAAAGACAATAGACAATAGGTGCAGGAGTGGAGGCCATTCGGCCCTTCGAGCCAGCACCGCCATTCACTGTGATCATGGCTGATCATCCCCAATCAGTACCCCGTTCCTGCCTTCTCCCCATATCCCCTGACTGCTATTTTTAAGAGCCCTATCTAGCTCTCTCTTGAAAGCATCCAGAGAACTGGCCTCCACCGCCCTCTGAGGCAGAAAATTCCACAGACTCACCACTCTCTGTGAGAAAAAGTGTTTCCTCGTCTCCGTTCTAAATGGTTTACCCCTTATTCTTAAACTGTGTGTGGCCCCTGGTTCTGGACTCCCCCAACATCGGGAACATGTTTCCTGCCTCCAGCGTGTCCAAACCCTTAATAACCTTATATGTTTCAATAAGATCCCCTCTCATCCTTCTAAACTCCAGAGTGTACAAGCCCAGAGTATACAAATGAAACGGTACCACTAGTTTTCAATAGTGCCATTAGGCAAAGCTTATATAGAATATTGAATGTACTTATCTCTGCTTGTAACGAACTTTGTATTATGATGCCTCTAATCCATATTTATTTTTAGGATGGTGTTTATGGCTTTCATACCTTCCAGCAACGCAGTGATTATATTTCTCACAGCTGGCTTCTCACAAATGCATTATATTACTAAACCCTGGCTGGGTTTTAATAGCTGGAATATTTGATTAAAATTGTGTCAGGAATTGAACTGAAAATAGAGACCTGTTTATGTTTTGGCCTCAAACTAGAGATGTGTTTTTTAAAGCAATCTGGAGGGTAAGGAAAGGGATGAATTGAGAATGTGATTTATTGGTGTTTAATATGGCTGTAACATATTATCCAGCCATTGATTCCCTGAACTCAAGCTTCGATGGATATATCATGGACTTACTGCTGCCGTGAATTGTCACCTTGTTGTGGTGGAGCAGCTCGTGTGGACCTGAGATCCTGAGAGCGATGCCGTCTGGAGCTATCGCTGCTCCTGGTAGGGCCACCCATGGCGGTAAGGTCGAGGGAGAGGTCTCTGACAAAGAGCCAATCCAACCAAGACCTCAACGGTGGAACAGGCGGAGGACGATGGCTGACCTTAGTGGAGCTAACGTCACAACGGCGGATGAAGGCTGTGGCAGAAAAGGGTCGTCTTGGACTCCACGCCACTGGATCCTGACCCAGATCTGTCAAGGACCCCACGTGGGGTGGCTGTCTGTGCACCAGTCTCCCCACGTTAAACAAAGTCACGCACAGGCGTCCTCCAACCCTGGGGACAGACACCCATGGTCAGGTCAGTCATGACCGAAGGGGGCCGCAGAAGATGCTGCCAATGCGGTTGGCAGAGGAGGAGGAACCATCTTGGGGAACGGTTGCTAACCAGCAGCCGTCCGTTTAATTTCTTTTTTTTTTTCAGTTTTTAGTTAGTTTTGTTCGCCGTTTTTCTGGAAATAGGCAACGTTTCGGGCCGAAACCCTTCTGGAAATAGGCAACGTTTCGGGCCGAAACCCTTCTGGAAATAGGCAACGTTTCGGACCGAAATCCTTCTGGAAATAGGCAACGTTTCGGGCCGAAATGTTGCCTATTTCCTTCGCTCCATAGATGCTGCTGCACCCGCTGAGTTTCTCCAGCATTTTTGTCCACCTTCGATTTTCCAGCATCTGCGCAGTTCCTTCTTCAACCCTACACACACTAGGGGGCAATTTACAGAGGGGCCGATTCACCTACAAACCCGCACGACTTTGGTGCGCGGGAGGAAACCGGAGCACCCGGAGAAAACCCACGCAGGCCACGGGGAGAACATGCAAACTCCACACACACAGACAGTACGTGCCCAAGGTCAGGGTGGAACCCGGGTCTCTGGCGCTGTGAGGCAGCAGCTCTACCCGCTGCGCAGCGGTGATTTGGAAGTGAAGGAATTTCATTCAATTTGAGCCCAGTTTGGCTTCATCTCCCGATGTGTCACTTCCCATTTTCCACATCACTGCTCCTCACGGGCAGCAAGGCGGAAATACTCCGCTAATGTTACTCAATTAAATGCAATCTGTGCTCACCTCTATGGAGTGAAACACGAGCGAACTGGGACCATTTAAAAATCCCAGCATAAAATAAATAGCTTCAAACATTCTGGATTTTAAACTGACAATTTAAAGAGGAAATATGCAACAAAATCGCTAGCTAAGTGGCCTGTCCCACTGTACGAGGTAATTCAAGAGTTCCCCCGAGTTCTCCCCTGATTCAAGCTTGTATAATGTACGTAGTGGGTGCGTAGCGGCTCGTGGATGTCACGTAGCGGCTCGTACGAGTAGCGGCAGGTACTCGGGAAATCCGGTAAACTCGTGACGTTTTTTTCAACTCTGTGAAAAATGTCCACGAGTTAAAAAAATACCCGCGATGAAAAAAATTGTAACTTTCTACTCGTACGAGCCCCTACGTACATTACACGAGCTCTGCCTCACAGCGACAGAGACCCGGGTTCCATCCTGACTACGGGTGCTGTCTGTACGGAGTTTGCATGTTCTCTCCGTGACCTGCGTGGGTTTTCTCCGGGTGCTCCGGTTTCCTCCCACACTCCAAAGACGTGCAGGTTTGTAGGTGAATTGACTGGTAAAATGGTAAATTGTCCCTAGTGTGTGTAGGATAGTGTTAGTGTGCGGGGATCGCTGGTCGGTGTGGACTCGGTGGGCCGAAGGGCCTGTTTCCGCGCTGTATCTCTAAACTAAACTAAGATGCTGCCTGACCAGCTGAGCATTGTCTGGGCATTTATCACCCCGGTCATTCCTTCTTCTCCCCGCTCCCGTACTGAAGCTTGAAAGAACGTAACATCAGACTCAGGTACAGGCTTCTGAATGGTCCTCCAATCAGCTACGGTGTAGACCCGATCTTCCAACCTACCTCATTGCAGTCCTTGCACTTTTTCTCTGTAACTGCAATGGTGTAACACTGTATTCTGCACTGGTATTGTTCTCTTTGCACTACCGGTTGTGGTTGTGTATGGATTGGTTGTACTCATGTATAGCGTGATTTGTCTGCAATGAGGTAGTCTGGAAGATCGGGACTTCAGCCTAACTTACAGGAGGACCATTACTCAACGTTGGTCCAACTTGCCCACGCTAACCAACGTGCCACATCTATACTAGTCCCTCCAGCCTATGTTTGGCCAACATCCTTCTAAACTGATCCTATACATGTACCTGCCTTAAATGGTTTTCAAAATGCTGGAGTAACTCAGCGGGACAGGCAGCATCTCTGGAGAGAAGGAATGGGCGATGTTTCGGGTCGAGACCCATCTTCAAACTGAACTTAAGTCTGAAGAAGGGTCTCCACCCGAAACGTCACCCATTCCTTCTCTCCACAGACGCTGCCTGTCCCGCTGAGTTACTCCAGCATTTTGTGTCTACCTTCGATTTAAACCAGCACCTGCAGTTCTTTCCTACACATTAAATGTTTTCAAAAAATTGTGATGGTACCTGATTAGTACGGGTGCCAGGGGCTATGGGGAGAAGGCAGGAGAATGGGGTTGAGAGGGAGAGATAGAACAGCCATGATTGAATGGTGGAGTAGATGTGATGGGCCGAATGGCCTAATTCTGCTCCGACAACTTTCTGCATATACGGGCTTATCAACATGGAAAAAAATCTGTTCTAAAATGAACAAGTCACTGGATGGATTTAAATGACAATTAGATAGAGCTCTAGGGGCTAGTAACGTCAGGGGATATGGGGAGAAGGCAGGAACGGGGTACTGATTGGGGATGATCAGCCATGATCATATTGAATGGTGGTGCTGGCTCGAAGGGCCGAATGATCTCCTCCTGCACCTATTTTCTATGTTTCTATGTTTCTAAACTAAACTGAACTAAACTGATTCCCCAACTCTTGTGTCTAACATTTAGTTTCACCTGCTGTCACCTATTTCTTCCTGTGTCAGTGTGATGGTCTCGATGGTGAGTCTGTGAGTCTGAGTGTGATCAATCAGCCAGGCTTGTTTGAATCAGATGTGCTTGTTGGAGTCTTGTCCCACACTCTCTGGGGCCGGAGGGAGAGAAGCTGAATCTTAGAAACATAGACACATAGAAATTAGGTGCAGGAGTAGAGGCCATTTGGCCCTTCGAGCCTGCACCGTCATTCAATATGATCATGGCTGATCATCCAACTCAGTATCCCGTACCTGCCTTCTCTCCATACCCTCTGATCCCCTTAGCCACAAGGGCCATATCTAACTCCCTCTTAAATATAGCCAATGAACTGGCCTCGACTACCCTCTGCGGCAGAGAGTTCCAGAGATTCACCACTCTCTGTGTGAAAAAAGTTCTTCTCATCTCGGTTTTAAAGGATTTCCCCCTTATCCTTAAGCTGTGACCCTTGTCCTGGACTTCCCCAACATCGGGAACAATCTTCCTGCATCTAGCCTGTCCAACCCCTTAAGAATTTTGTAAGTTTCTATAAGATCCCCTCTCAATCTCCTAAATTCTAGAGAGTATAAACCAAGTAAATCCAGTCTTTCTTCATAAGACAGTCCTGACATCCCAGGAATCAGAATTACAACATTAAATCTTGCGGCCACATTCCCCGTGAAACACATTTGTCTTCATTTAGCCAGCCTTGTTTGCAGACGAACACCTCACCTGCGTCTCTCCACTCCAAAAATGTCTTGAGAAAAAACATTGCTCAGAAACAATTTGGCATTGGCGTGAAGCCAAACCGTTTAAACAATCCAGCCCCTGATGCTGTTTCTTTGGCTCTAAAAAACGATTCCCTGCTGCTTATTTCCACACAGAGGGTGGTGGGTGCATGGAACGAGCTGCCGGAGGAGGTAGTTGAGGCTGGGACTTTCCCAACGTATGTGGATAGGACAGGTTTAGAGGGTTACTCACTGAGTTACTACAGCAGTTGATGTCCTTTTGTGCATCTGTGACCTACATGGATAGGTGACGTTTCACAGAGTGCTGGAGTAACTCAGCGGGTCAGGCAGCATCTGTGGAGAACATGGATAGGTGACGTTTCACAGAGTGCTGGAGTAACTCAGCGGGTCAGGCAGCATCTGTGGAGAACATGGATGGTGATGTTTCACAGAGTGCTGGAGTAGGTGACGGGTTCAGCAGAGTGCTAAGGAAATAGGCAACGTTTCGGCCGAAACCCGGATCTGGTTTCGGCCTGAAACGTTGCCTATTTCCATAAGGATTTCGGCCTCAACGTTTCCTATTTCCTTCGCTCCATAGATGCTGCTGGAGTACCTCAGCGGGTCAGCAGCAGCATCTATGGAGAACGGAAATAGGTGACGTTTCAGACCGAAGTACCCGGGTCAGGCAGTTTCGGAGAACCGAAACGTTTCCTATTTCAGCGGAAGGGTTTCGGCCCCATGAAAGGTGACGTTTCATAGAGTTCCTTCAGCTCAGGCAGCATCTGTGGAGAACAGATGCTGCTGCACCAGTAACTCAGCGGGTCAGGCAGCATCTGTGGAGAACTCTGGATAGGTGACGTTTCGGGGTAGGTAGAATCTGAAAAAGCCTGACCCGCTGAGTTACTCCAGCACTCTGTGTTTTTTCCCCAGAGTAAGCTGTGACCTGTCCCGGGAGCTGGGCAGCATTGAGATGATACTGTTGGCCTTGAAGACCATACTGCACTCGTTGCTGCATCTTTCTGAGCGTTGGGGCTAGTGTAGCGCAGGTATCATTCTAGAGCATTGTGCATCGAGCCGGCCCCGGCAATGACAGATGGCTGTGTCTCTCTTGAACGGACGAGAGAGCAGACACCTTGAAACCGCAATAACATCGCTGATGGGGATGGCGACTGAAAGCTTCGAAGGCCACGCAGGAAAGGTGTTTAACCCTTTCAGCACAGCGGTGACAACAAGACTCAATGTTCTGTCATCGTTCCTCTGGGCTTCTGTGAACCAAGATCCTCGTTCAAATCAACGCATCCAGGACACAGGGTCTGTGGCGCAGCGGGTAGAGCTGCTGCCTCCCAGTGCCACAGACCCGGGTGCTGTCTGTACGGAGTTTGCACGTTCTCCCCGTGACCTGCGTGGGTTTTCTCCGGGTGCTCCGGTCTCCACCCGCGCTCCAAAGACGTGCAGGTTTGTAGGTTAATTGGCTTGGGTAAAAGTCCACAAACATAGTTGAGGAAGATTCCCAGTCTCTGGCTGTAACTCTTTGGACTTTAGAGATACAGCGTAGGGGGAACAGGCCCTTCGGTCCATCAAGTCTGTGCCGTCCACCAGTCACGCTGTACTCCAGCACCATCCTACACACACTAGGGGACAATTTACAATTTACAGAAGCCAATTAACCTACAAACCCGCACGTCTTTGGAGTGTGGGAGGAAACCGGAGCACCCGGAGAAAACCCACGCGGGTCACGGGGAGAACGTGCAAACTCCGTACAGACAGCACCCGTAGTCAGGATGGAACCCGGGACTCTGGCGCTGTGAGGCAGCAGCTCTACCCGCTGCACCACCGTCAGGTCAATAATAAGCCAATACCAATATCAAATCCAACACAGTATTTTCCACTATTGAACAGTTTTTTTTTCTTGGTGTCATTTACAGTTTCAATCCTCTCTAAGCCTTAGTGACAGATGCTCTTGCTTCTGTTGCTGTGTTTATCTGTGACAATATCATAAGCTGCTTATGATGATGCCAAGGGCTACACACCGGGGCTGCCAGTTCTTTTATTTCCAGTTTTCGTTTAACTTTGTCGCATCCACTGCAGAACTTGTTACTTTCATCGACTCAACTCCCCGAGCTGCCCCTTAATCTTTATAGACTTTTAGACTTTAGAGATACAGCGCGGAAACAGGCCCTTCGGCCCACCGAGTCCGTGCCGACCAGCGATCGACCCGTACACACACCAGGGACAATTTACAGTCTACAGAAGCCATTTAACCTGCAAACCTGCACATCGTTGGGAGTTAGGCAGAAACCAGAGCACCCGGAGAAAACCCACACGGTCCCAGAGAGAACGGTACAAACTCCGTTTGACAGGAATAGAAACATTGAAACATAGACAATAGGTGCAGGAGTAGAGGCCATTCGGCCCTTCGAGCCTGCACCGCCATTCAATATGATCATGGCTGATCATCCAACTCAGTATCCCGTACCTGCCTTCTCTCCATACCCCCTGATCCCTTTAGCCACAAGAGTTAAATCTAACTCTCTATTGAAAACATCCAGTGAATTGGCCTCCACTGCCTTCTGTGGCAGAGAATTCCACAGATTCACAACTCTCTGGGTGAAAAGGTTTTTCCTCATCTCAGTCCTAAATGACCGACCCCTTATTCGTAAACTGTGACCCCTTGTCAACCCAACCAGGACAACCTCAGCCCTCCTCTCCCCTACACACAGGGTCCAAAGATGAGGGTGGTGGGTGTGAAGGCAAGGAGCATGGGGCTGCAGCCTGTGGCATTGTGGCACAGTGGTAGAGTTGCTGCCTTACAGCGAATGCAGAGCCTGAGATCAGGGTTCAATCCTGACTACGGGGGGCTGTCTGTACAGAGTTTGGATGTTTTTCCCCGTCACCTGCGTGGGTTTTCTCCGAGATCTTCGGTTTCCTCTCCAACTCCAAAGACGTGCAGTTACGTAGGTTCATTGGCTTGGTAAATGTAAAATTGTCCCTAGTGTGTGTAGGATAGTGTTAATGTGTGGGGATCGCTGGTCGTTGCTGTATCTGAACTAAACCAAAATAGAAACCTCACACGCTCCATGTACAGGTGGGACTCAGACGTCAATACGTCAGCCATGATCATATTGAATGGCGGTGCAGGCTCGAAGGGCCGAATGGCCTCTACTCCTGCACCTATTTTCACTTGGCCTGCTTCACTTGCCGATTTTTTTCGGTGACCGACGGCGCCATATCAGGGTCGGCAATGGATTTTGAACATTTTGAAATCCAGCGGCGACAAAAAA
Source organism: Leucoraja erinaceus (assembly GCF_028641065.1). Taxonomy (NCBI): domain Eukaryota; kingdom Metazoa; phylum Chordata; class Chondrichthyes; order Rajiformes; family Rajidae; genus Leucoraja; species Leucoraja erinaceus. The sequence goes on from NC_073398.1 coordinate 36,495,089, forward strand.
TGTTGCGGCATTTGAGTAATCACCGCGCGTCAATATGTCGTCTGTACGCATATTGTACGGTGACCTGGTACGTCGGTCAATGATGCCGGCTGTCGCCGAAAAAAATCACCAAGTGAGACAGCCCCTTAAACATCTTGGTTGCAACGGTGTTGCGTTGCATTGCATTGCGTTGGATGCCATCCGCTGCGTTGAATGAACCGTGCATGGTTTAAAGGGAGGCGGTGGGTTGCAGCCGGCAGCATGGGAGCTGGGTGCAGAGATGGGCTCCGTATAACAGCGTGACTGAGGAATAGTTGATGGATGAGTGATTTAGCGATTCACACACAGCGTGCACAGATTAGATCAGCAACAGTAGCAGTGGGCACATCCAGGAAATCATTCAAGCGTTCAAATCAATTACGTGTTGGCTTGTTCGACAGGCTGAGGACGATGGGCAGAGATTTGTTGCTTGTTCTCAGATTCTTCTCACCTCTCCTGCTCTGCTTGTCCCTGGAGCTGACATTGGCAGGACGGGGCCTGGGGACAACCTCAATCACTCCTGGCTAGCACCAAATAGGATGGGCCGAATGGCCCTCCACTGGGCTGCCTGCTGAAGAAGATAGGTGAAACGTCACCTATCCATGTTCTCCACAGATGCTGCCTGACCCGCTGAGTTACTCCAGCACTCTGTGAAACGTCACCTATCCATGTTCTCCACAGATGCTGCCTGACCCGCTGAGTTATGGTGCAGCAGTAGCTATGGAGCGAAGGAAATAGGCAACGTTACGGGGCCGAAATCCTTATGGAAATAGGCAACGTTTTGGGCCGAAACCCTTCTGGGTTTCGGCCCAAAACGTTGCCTATTTCCTTAGCTCCATAGATGCTGCCTGACCCGCTGAGTTACTCCAGCACTCTGTGAAACGTCACCTATCCATGTTCTCCACAGATGCTGCCTGACCCGCTGAGTTACTCCAGCACTCTGTGAAACGTCACCTAACCATGTTCTCCACAGATGCTGCCTGACCCGCTGATTTACTCCAGCACTCTGTGTCTTTTTTTTCCCTCAATCAGCATCTGCAGTTAGCTTTTTTCTATGCACCTTCCATGAGCTAGGGTACTGTCCGATTCACCTCTACCCCATTGTGGACAGTGGACTTTGCCTCTGGAACTGATGCACTATAATGCTGAGAACTATATTCTGCACTCTCTGTATTGTGTATTTCAGCCCAGATTGTCAGGATGGGACCCTGGTCCTTGCCACTCTTAATGTCCATCGCTATTAGACGGTTCCCTAACAACTGTGTTATGCCCAATATCAAACGGTCAATGGACGCTCAATACTGAGATTTCCCATCATAGATCAGTCGGGCAGTTGCAGCTTCAGAAGACAGCATCGATAAATGCTCCTCAATAATGAAAACAAACAGTAATCTTACAGCTTATGTTGCCAATAGGTCCCACTATGCAATGGAAATTCAATAATACATTAGCAAACGTCAATGATGCTGAGGATTTCATCTGTAAATGGCTGTTTGTTGAGTCATGGAGTCATCGAGTCAGGCCCTTCGGCCCAGCGAGTCCATGCCAACCAGCATTCACCCGTTTACACATGTTCTGTGTTATCCCACTTTCCCCACACACTAGGGGGCAATTTACAGAGGGGCCGATTAAACTACAAACCCGCACGTCTTTGGGATGTGGGAGGAAACCGGAGCAGCTGTGGAGACCTGTGGTGAATCCCTTTCTCATCCCTGTTCCCCTTTCTCATCCACTCCCAGATTCATATTAAACCTTCCCCCTTTCTTCTTAAACGCAAGTCCTCTGTTTCTCTTTTGCTGATAATAAAAATCACTGAACACTGGTACGGTAAAATGGACTGTTCGAATCCCGGCTTCCTGTATCAGAGGCAGCACGGTGGTGCAGCGGGTAGAGCTGCTGCCTCACAGCGCCAGAGACCCGGGTTCCACCCCGACTACGGGTGCTGTCTGTACGGAGTTTGCACGTTCTCCCCGTGACCTGCGTGGGTTTTCTCCGGGTGCTCCGGTTTCCTCCCACACTCCAAAGACGTGCAGGTTTGCAGGTTAATTGGCTTTGGTAAAATTGTAAATTGTCCCTGGTGTATGTAGGATGGTGTACGTGTGATCGCTGGTCGGCACGTATTGGATGGGCCGAAGTGCCTGTTTCCCTGCTGTATCTCTAAACTAAACTAAACTGAACGAGAGATGGAAGCAGATTTTATTTTGAAGTGGCAATCAAAATAATGAACTTGCATTTAACCATCTTGAAATTAACTATGCTCTTAAAATACTCACAACATGTTTTAATTGCTTCTTAAGGGTTTGGAACATAAACAGCATTGCAACAGCCATTCACATTTCCTGACCCGCTGAGATTTTACAGCAATTTCTCTTTGTTTAATTTGGTTGTAATTCGCTGTTCTCAGACGATGGAGTGTATACATATCCTGCTTGGTTATTAAAGGGTGTAGCTGTTCACTATTTAAGAGTAAGATCGATTCAGGGGTTGTTAAACACTGGATAAATTAAAAGACACTTGTGTATAAATGTACTATGATGCAGGGGAAGGAATTAATTGACCAACGAGATTGTAATATCGAACAGTGAAAGGCCTGGATAGAGCGGATGTGGAGAGGATGTTTCCACTATTAGGAGAGTCTAGAACCAGAGGGCACAGCCTCAGAATTAAAGGATGTTCCTTTAGGAAGGAGATGAGGAATTTCTGTGGTGAATCTGCGGGATTCATTGCCACAGACGGCTGTGGAGGCCACAAGTCAATGGGTGTTTTTAAGGTGGAGATTGGTAGGTTTGTGATTAGTGCGGGTGTCAGGGGTTATGGGGAGAAGGCAGGAGAATGTGGTTAGGAGGGAGAGATAGATCAGCCATTGTTGAATGGCGGAGTAGACTTGATGGGCCAAATGGCCAAATTATGCTCCTGGAACATATGAATGTGGGCGTCATGGTGCTCCGGTTACTTCCCACATCGGGATTGTAAACTAATTATCCCTCTGTGAATTGGCCAGTGTGCAGGGAGTGGATGTGAATGTGGGAGAACATAGAACTAGTTTGAACGGGTGATTGATGGCTGGCATGGACTCGGTGGGCTGAAGGGCCTGTTTCCATGCTGTATCTTTAATTAGTTTAGAGAAACAGCGCGGAAACAGGCCCTTTGGCCCTCTGAGACTGCACCAACCAGCGATCCCTGCACACTAACACTATCCTACACACACTAGGGACAATTTTACATTTACCTACAAACCAGTACGTCTTTGGAGTGTGGAAGGAAACCGGAGATCTCGGAGAAAACCCACGTGGTCACGGGGAGAACGTGCAAACTCCATACAGACAGCACCCGTGTTCGGGATGGCAATAGACAATAGACAATAAACAACAGGTGTAGGAGTAGGCCATTCGGCCCTTCGAGCCAGCACCGCCATTCAATGTGATCATGGCTGATCATCCACAATCAGTACCCCGTTCCTGCCTTCTCCCCATATCCCCTGACTCCACTATCCTATAGACAAACCTCCACTACAAACCCACTGACTCTCATAGCTATCTAGACTACATTTCTTCCCACCCTGCTTCCTGTAAGGACTCTATCCCCTAGTCCCAATTCCTCCATCGATGCTGCATCTGCACCCAGGATGAGCTGTTCCACACCAGGGCATCGGAGATGTCCTCATTCTTCAGGGAACGGAGGTTCCCCTCTTCTATTATAGATGAGGCTCTCACCAGCCTCCACAAGCTCACCGCTCTCTGTGAGAAAAAGTGTTTCCTCGTCTCCGTTCTAAATGGCTTACTCCTTATTCTTAAACTGTGTGGCCCCTGGTTTTGGACTCCCCCAACATCAGGAACATGTTTCCTGCCTCTAGCGTGTCCAAACCCATGGAACCCGGGTCCCCGGCGCTGCAAGCGCTGTAACTAAGGCGGCAACTCTACCGCTGTGCCGCCATGACCGCCATTTAATGTTTAAATTTAAATATTAAACTTAATCCGTGTCACAGTTTGAAAATAAGGTGTGACAGCAGGGGATAGAGGTGACGGTGAACCGCTACTCACTGGCTATCACGAGCGCATCAATATTCTACAATCAACGATGGGAGTGGAGACGGAATATTGATGGCAGAGATGACCAGATACTGGAGCAGCAAGAGGTGAAAGATTACCGCGGTGATCGGGGATGTGATTACTAACAGATCAGCCGCAACCTTATAGAATGGTGGATGCAACAAACTGCAGATGCTGGAATCTTGAGCAAGGAAAAAAAACACAGAGTGCTGGAGTAACTCAGCGGGTCAGGCAGCATCTGTGGAGAACATGGATAGGTGACGTTTCACAGAGTGCTGGAGTAACTCAGCGGGTGCAGCAGCATCTATGGAGCTAAGGAAATAGGCAACGTTTCGGGTCGAAACCCTTCCGGGTTTCGGCCCGAAACGTTGCCTATTTCCTTCGTGTTTCAGCCCGAAACGTTGCCTATTTCCTTCGCTCCATAGATGCTGCTGCACCCGCTGAGTTTCTCCAGCATTTTTGTCCAAGGCATACTATTAGCCTCAGGACAAGTGGCCAAACTGCAGAAACTCACACAATGTTAGTTGTTGCATCTCTGTGGGACCGGATGTGAATTCCATCCGTCTCTCTTTTAAAAAAAAAAAGTTGCTCTCGAAACTATGGGAAAGGTCGGCACTCTTCGAAAGCAAACGCTGATTCCTGCAGTCAGAGTCTGTGCGAGATTCATCGCCCATGTAGGTAATGGAACTAAAGGTGGGCACAGAGTGCTGGAGTAACTCAGCGGGTCAGGCAGCATCTGTGGAGAACATGGATAGGTGACGTTTCACAGAGTGCTGGAGTAACTCAGCGGGTGCAGCAGCATCTATGGAGCTAAGGAAATAGGCAACGTTTCGGGCCGAAACCCTTCCGGGTTTCGGCTCGAAACGTTGCCTATTTCCAGAAGAGTTTCGGCCCGAAACGTTGCCTATTTCCATCGCTCCATAGATGCTGCTGCACCATAACTCAGCGGGTCAGGCAGCATCTGTGGAGAACATGGATAGGTGACGTTTCACAGAGTGCTGGAGTAACTCAGCGGGTCAGGCAGCATCTGTGGAGAACATGGATAGGTGACGTTTCACAGAGTGCTGGAGTAACTCAGCGGGTCAGGCAGCATCTGTGGAGAACATGGATAGGTGACGTTTCACAGAGTGCTGGAGTAACACAGCGGGTCAGGCAGCATCTGTGGAGGACATGTTGATTCTGGACCCGTGCGGGGAGGAGCAGCTGAGATGTTCTGTCTCTGTCTCTGTCTCGTTGTTTGTGACTCTGTGTGTGCGATGTCTGGTCTGTACATGTGCTGTGTTACTGACTCCAGGATTTGCCACAGATACACGTGTGATCTGGCCGCCTCTCCACCAGCGGACGCGACTGATTTGACTGCAACAAATTGCCCGGCCAATCCCGATCTCTGTACAAACTGATTACATGAGAAAATATGTCTCATCTGGGGGAGTAAAGCAGGTGAATATGTTGGAGCTGTTACTGATTGCTGCTCATTAATCACCCTGTCACAGGCAAGGCAAAGGATTTCCAATCCAAACCTACTGAGAGAGAGTCGTACATTTACAGTGTGGAAACAGACCCTTCAGCCCAACTTGCCCACGCCGACCAACATAATGA
>NC_073398.1:36505754-36513254 GCF_028641065.1 Leucoraja erinaceus
TGCGTGGGTTTTCTCCGGGTGCTCCGGTTTCCTCCCCCACTCCAAAAGATGTACAGGTTTGTAAGTTAATTGGCTTCAGTAAAATTGTAAATTGTCCCTAGTGTGTGTAGGATAGTGTTAGTGTGCGGGGATCGCTGGTCGGCACGGACTCGGTGGGCCGAAGGGCCTGTTTCTGGGTTATATCTCTAAACTAATGAATCTAAACCTTATCTAAATCTCTAGCCTTTCCTTGCCTCTGCTGAATAGTTTACTGATTAGAACTCACTCGATTGTTTTGGACATTGTGTGGACTAGAGGCAAGAAGGACTCAACAATCACAAGTATAATAAGAAACAGCAGTTACACTGCAATGGAAAATAGACAATAGGTGCAGGAGGAGGCCATTCAGCCCTTCGAGCCAGCACCGACATTCATTGTGATCATGGCTGATCGTCTCCAATCAGTACCCCGTTCCTGCCTTCTCCCCATATCCCTTGACTCCACTAGCCCCTAGAGCTCTATCTAACTCTCTCTTAAATTCATCCAGTGATTTGGCCTCCACTGCCCTCTGTGGCAGGGAATTCCACAAATTCACAACTCTCTGGGTGAAAAAGTTTTTTCTCACCTCAGTCTTAAATGGCCTCCCCTTTATTCTAAGACTGTGGCCCCTGGTTCTGGACTCGCCCAACATTGGGAAAGTTTTTCCTGCATCTAGCTTGTCCAGTCCTTTTATAATTTTACATGTTTCTATAAGATTCCCCCTCATCCTTCTAAACTCCAGTGAATACAAGCCTAGTCTTTTCAATCTTTCCTCATATGACAGTCCCGCCATCCCAGGGATCAACCTTGTGAACCTACGCTGCACTGCCTCAATCACAAGGATGTCCTTCCTCAAATTAGGAGACCAAAACTGTACACAATACTCCAGATGTGGTCTCACCAGAGCCCTGTACAACTGCAGTAGAAGCAGTGTGGAATTAAGACAAGTTAAAGGTGTTGGTGAGGCCTCACTTGGAGAAGTTCCGTTTAGTTTAGAGATACAGTGTGGAAACAGGCACTTTGGCCCATGGAGTCTGTGCCGACCAGCGATCCCCGCACACTAACACTATCCTACACACACTAGGGGCGATTTTCAATTTACAGAAGCCAATTAACCTACAAATCCGCACGTCTTTGAAGTGTGGGAGGAAACTGGAGCACCCGGAGAAAACCCACGCAGGTCACGGGGAGAACGTGCAAACTCCGTACAGACAGCACCCGTAGTCAGGATGGAACCCGGGTCTCTGGCGCTGTGAGGCAGCAGCTCTACCCGCTGCACCACCGTGCCGCCCCAATTAAAAACTTGATTTACAAATGTTTAACATTTTTTATATTACAAAGAAATTTGTAAAGTTTAAGAGGACAAGATGTATTAATTACATTAGGTAGTTATAATTAGTTGGTCATACTGTAAAGGCCAAGGAATAGATCGGATGAACGCACAATGTTTTACCCAGAGTGGGGGAATCAAGAACCAGAGGGCAGAGGTTGCAAGCAAGATGTGTCATAGACCTTCACCACTACATCAGCGTCCTCCTGCACCCGACCCGGTTCACAGTGGGCCTCGAACCCTGGATGTAGGATCAAACAACCTCAGATGCTGGTTCACAAACGCAGGAAATCGCAGAGAGTTGTGGCCGCAGCCCAGACCATCACACACACACACAAACCAACCTCCCTTCCACTGACTCCATCTACACCTCACGCTGCCTCGGCAAGGCCAGCAGCATCATCAAGGACCAGTCACCCCCCGGCCACTCCCTCTTCTCCCCTCTCCCATCGGGCAAGAGGTACAGAAGTGTGAAAACCAACGCACACACACCTCCAGATTCAGGGACAGTTTCTTCCCGGCTGTTATCAGGCAACTGAACCATCCTACCACAACTAGAGAGCAGTCCTGAACTACTATCTACCTCATTGGTGACCCTCGGACTATCCTTGATCGGACTTTACTGGCTTTACCTTGCACTAAACGTTATTCCCTTTATCCTGTATCTGTACACTGTGGACGGCTCGATTGTAATCATGTATTGTCTTTCCGCTGACTGGTTAGCACGCAACAAAAGCTTTTCACTGTACCTCGGTACACGGGACAGTAAACTAAACTGAACTGATATACAAAAGGACACAGAGTGCTGGAGTAACTCAGCGGGTCAGGCAGCATCTGTGGAGAACATGGATAGGTGACGTTTCACAGAGTGCTGGAGTAACTCAGCGGGTCAGGCAGCATCTGTGGAGAACATGGATAGGTGACGTTTCACAGAGTGCTGGAGTAACTCAGCGGGTCAGGCAGCATCTGTGGAGAACATGGATAGGTGACGTTTCACAGAGTGCTGGAGTAACTCAGCAGGTCAGGCAGCATCTGTGGAGAACATGGATAGGTGACGTTTCACAGAGTGCTGGAGTAACTCTGCGGGTCAGGCAGCATCTGTGGAGAACATGGATAGGTGACGTTTCACAGAGTGCTGGAGGGTGGTGGGTGTACGGAACGAGCTGCCAGAGGAGATAGTTGAGGTTAGGAATATCGCAGCGTTTGAGAAACAGTTAGACACGTACGTGGATAGGACATGTTTAGAGGGTTATAGACCAAACGCAGGTGGGTGGGACTAGTGTGGATGAGGCATGTTGGCCAGTATGGGCAAGTTGGGCCGAAGGGCCTGTTTCCATACTAACTCTACTGTACATACGTCAGCTGCTGTGGATGATTCCTGGGGGAACTGCCAATAACAAAGGAAGTTAGAACCCAAGGAAATTTAATTGGATCCAACCAGAATTTTAATTGTATCTGCTGAGTTTTAAAATCCCCTTAAACTTTTCTGCTGCCTAATGACTTATATAAAACGTTCAGAAATTACTCAGACAATTAACTGTGCACTTTTACTGCAGGTATTTTTTTTAAATGAAATTGGTGTACATCGAGAGAATCAACTAGCGGAAATAAACAGGGTCTGAGAATTATCATAGTTCAAAACAAACAGAGAGAGACGGGAGAGATGTGATGGTCAGGACAGTGTCCTGATACTACAAACTGGGTAATGTAGGGGCTAATGTCATCTAGTTTAGAGATACAGCGCGGAAACAGGCCCTTCGGCCCACCGAGTCTGTGCCGACCAGCGATCCCCGCACACTAACACTATCCTACACACAATAGGGGCAATTAAAATATTTACCTAAGTCAATTAACCTACAAATCCGCATATCTTTGGAATGTGTAGGGAAACCGGAGCGCCCGGAGAAAACCCACACAGGTCACGGGGAGAACGTACAAACTTTCACACACAGAGAGTGGTGAGTCTGTGGAATTCTCTGCCTCAGAGGGCGGTGGAGGCCTGGTTCTCTGGATGCTTTCCAGAGAGAGCTAGATAGGGCTCTTAAAGATAGCGGAGTCAGGGGATATGGGGGGAAGGCAGGAACGGGGTACTGATTGGAGATAATCAGCCATGATCACATTGAATGGTTGTGCTGGCTCAAAGGGCCAAATGGCCTACTCCTGCACCTATTGTCTATTGTCTATAACTCCGTACAGACAGCACCCGTAGTCAGGATTGAACCCGGGTCTCTGGCGCTGTGAGGCAGCAGCTCTACCCGCTGCACCACCGTGCTGACCCCTAATTGTAACTCGATTGAAAAAGTAGATATTGTCCAGGTTCCAACATCCTGCAGATCACAAGCGGAAGTTTAATGTTCATCTCAAACATCTAACGGACCCTTACGTTAGAAACAGAGAAACATAAACAGTAGGTGCAGGAGTAGAGGCCATTCAGCCCTTCGAGCCAGCACTGCCATTCAATGTGATCATGGCTGATCATCCACAATTAGTACCCCGTTCCTGCCTTCTCCCCATATCCCCTGACTCCACTATCCTCTAGACAAACCTCCACTACAAACCCACTGACTCTCATAGCTATCAAGACTACACTTCTTCTCACCCTGCTTCCTGTAAGGACTCTATCCCCTACTCCCAATTCCTCCATCGATGCTGCATCTACACCCAGGATGAGCTGTTCCACACCAGGGCATCGGAGATGTCCTCATTCTTCAGGGAACGGGGGTTTCCCTCTTCCATTATAGATGAGGCTCTCACCAGGGTCTCCTCTATATATCGCAGCTCCATTCTAACTCCCCTTCCCCCGTCTCGTAACAAAGTTCCCCTTGTCCTCACAATAGACAATAGGTGCAGGAGTAGGCCATTCGGCCCTTTGAGCCAGCACCGTCATTCAATGTGATCATCCACAATCAGTACCCCGTTCCTGCCTTCTCCCCATATCCCCTGACTCCGCTATCTTTAAGAGCCCTATCTAGCTCTCTTCCAAAAATTGGTCGCCTTGGAGAAAATTGATAAACCTATAGTTGTAGGTGAAGTTGTAGTGGGGTCACCATGTGGTTATAGGTAGTCGGGTTAGTCGTAGGTAGTTTTAGTAAATCGCCTTTGCTGACCGGGCAGTTTCTTTGGCTCATTGGGGGAAAAAAACCGTAAGCATGAGTTTTCAGAACCAAGGATAACCGACCGGTAACGTTAAATGTCCCACCGTCGAAGGGATCTATCGCAGTCGCTGCCTCAACATCATCAGAGACCCACACCATCCTGGCCACACACTCATCTCACCCCATTGCAATCGGGAAGAAGGTACAGGAGCCTGAAATCTGTAACGTCCAGGTTCAGGAACAGCTTGTTTAAGAAGGAAGGCAGACATGGGGGGGGGGGAGATGGGAAGGTGTGGCGAGTGGTGGGGTCACGTTGGAGGTGGCGGAAATGACGGAGGATTATTTGTTGTATGTGACGGCTGGTGGGGTGAAAGGTGAGGACTAGGGGGACTCTGCCCTTGTTGCGAGTGGGGGGATGGGGGGAGAGAGAGAGAGAGCAGTGTTGCGGGGTATGGAAGAGACCCTCATCAGAACAGCTTCTTCCCCACAGCCATCAGGCTGTTAAACTCACTGAGTTTCTCCAGCTTTTTTGTGTAACCTTCGATTCTCCAGCATCTGCAGTTCCCTCTTAAACAGCAAATAAGCTCTGTTTAAGAAGGAACTGCAGATGCTGGAAAATCGAAGGTAGACAAAAATGCTGGAGAAACTCAGCGGGTGCAGCAGCATCTATGGAGCGAAGGAAATAGGCAACGTTTCGGGCCGAAACCCTTCTGGAAATAAGCAACATTTCGGCCCAAAACCCTTCTTCAGACTGAAGGAAATAGGCAACGTTTCGGGCCGAAACCCCGAAGGGTTTCGGCCCGAAACGTTGCCTATTTCCTTTGCTCCATAGATGCTGCTGCACCCGCTGAGTTACTCCAGCACTCTGTGAAACGTCACCTATCCATGTTCTCCACAGATGCTGCCTGACCCGCTGAGTTACTCCAGCATTTTTGTCTCCCTTGCACTAAACGTTATTCCCTTTATCCTGTATCTGTACACTGTGGACGGCTCGATTGTAATCATGTATTGTCTTTTCCACTGACTGGTTAGCACGCAACAAAAGCTTTTCACTGTACCTCGGTACACGGGACAATAAACTAAACTCAAACTGAATGATATGCAGGAAGGAACTACAGATGTTGGTTTAAACCGAAGAGAGACACACAAGGCTGGAGTAACTCAGCGGGACAGGCAGCATCTCTGGAGAGAAGGAACGGGTGATGTTTTGGGTCGAGACCCTTCGGTCTCTCAATCGAAGCCTACTCCTGCACCTATTGTCAATCCTTCAAACTCTACGACACCTCACTGTTAAAGGCACCGACCCGGCAACATCGTACAGTAGACATCACCTCGGCAACAAACACACACAGAGTTTGTAGCGCCGACACAACGAGCATAGAACATGGAACAGTCTTCCTATCTACTCCCCCCCTCCCCTCCCTTCCCCCCCACACACACACACTTTTGTTGTCCGCCTTTTATACATTCAAAACAGACAACTGTGCACTTCCAGGGATGTCAAATCCTTCACCATTCTCCCTGTACAACTCCACCATTTAAACCATCCTTGCCCCATAGAACACGAGGCAGACACAGAGTGCTGGAGTAATTCAACGGTTCAGGCAGTATCTCTGGAGAGAAGAAGTAGTGTCCCGGACCCGATACGTCACCTATCCATGTTCTCCACAGATGCTGCCTGACCCGCTGAGTTACTCCAGCACTATCTCTCTCTGTGTCTGTGTCTGTGTTGGGGGCATCGCGTTGCTGAATTCCCGTCCAATCTCAGCATGTTTTTGTTCTCGAGTAAACTTGCCACAGATACACACATTGCAAAAAATAAAATAAACCACAATGGTTTGTACAAACTGCGGAAAAAAAAGGAAAAAAGGAAAAACCACCCGGAGCCGCTCGCATCGCAGCGTCCAGCAAACATCACGTTGGAAGTTGGGTGGCCGCGGAGTGGCGGGGAGGAGAGAGAGAAGGAAGGGGAGGAGAGGGAAAGGGGAGCGGAGAAGAGAGAGGAGGGAGAGGAGGGAGGGAAGGAGAGGAGAGAGAAGGGTGAAAGGGAAGGAAAATACGGAGGAGAGGAGGAGAAAGGGAGAGAGAGAAAGGAGAGAAGGGAAGGGGAGGGAGGGATTAGGGGAGATGAAAAAAGAAGGGAGACAGGGAAGGGGAGAAAGGGGAAGGGAAAGAGGGGAAGGGGAAGAAGAGGGAGGGAGAGAGGGAAGAGGAGCGGAGGAGGAGAGGGAAGAGAAGAGGAAAGGGGGGAGAGGAAAGGTGTCAGAGAAGAAAGAGAGAGAGAGAAGGGAGGAGAGAGAAAGTGGGGAAGCAGAGGAGGGAAGGGAGAGGTGAGAGAGGAAAGGGGGAGAAAAAAGGAGGAGAAAGAGGGGGAAGGAAGGAAGGGAAAGAGGGAGACAGAGGGGGAGGGAAGGGGGAAAGAGAAGAGGGGGGGAGGGGGGGAGGGGCGGAGAGGGGAAGAAAGGGGAATAAAGAAGGGAGAGAGAGAAGGAGGTGGGGAAAGAAAAAGAGGAGATGGGACGAGAGGGAGGGGAGAGAGAAGAAGAGAGAAAGGAGAGAAGGAGATGGGAGAAAAGGAAGGGGGAGAGAGAAGAGAGGAGAAAAGGGGAGAGAGAGAGGGAGGGGGAGGAGAGAGAGATGAGAGGAGAGAAGAGGAGAAGGGAGGAAGAGAGGGAGGAGGGAGAGAGACAGAGAGGGGAAGAGGAGGAAGAGAAGAGGAGAGAGAGGAAGGGGGGGGGAGAGAGAGGAAGAGGGGGAGAGCGGGAAGGGGAGAGAGGGACGAATGGGAGAGGAGGGGAGAGGAGGAGAAGAGGAGAGGGGATGGGAGAGAGGAGGGAAGAGAGAGAGGAGGGAAGGGGGCGAGAGAGAGGGAAGAGGAGAGGGGAGGAGAGGAGAAGGGTTGGAGAGAGGAGAGGAAGGGAGAGAGCAGGAGGGGAGAGGAAGAGGAGGAGGGAGGAGGAGGCTGGAGGAGGGGAGGGGGGGGAAGAGGGGGAGAGGAGTGGAGAAGGGGGAGGAGGCGAGGGAAGGGGGAGGGAGACATGGAAGGAAGGAGGATTG
>NC_073398.1:36517650-36527650 GCF_028641065.1 Leucoraja erinaceus
AGGTAGACAAAAAATACTGGAGTAACTCAGTGGGTGAGGCAGCATCTATGGAGCGAAGGAATAGGTGATGTTTCGGGTCGAGACCCTTCTTCAGCTAGAGTGGATGTGGAGAGGATGTTTCCACTAGTGGGAGAGTCTAGGACCAGAGGGCACAGCCTCAGAATTAAAGGACGTTCTTCTAGGAAGGAGATGAGGAGGAATTTCTTTAGTCAGAGGGTGGTGAATCTATGGAATTCTTTGCCACAGACGGCTGTGGAGGCCACAAGTCAGTGGCTATTTTTTAAGGCAGAGGATTCTTGATTAGTACGTGTGTCAGGGGTTATGGGGAGAAGGCAGGAGAATGGGGTTAGGAGGGAGAGATAGATCAGCCATGATTGAATGGCAGAGATGTCTCGATGGGCCGAATGGCTTAATTCTGGTCCTATCATTTATGAACATGAGTTATATCTTGCTGGAATTAAAACCAGCAGTGTCTATGCACCAAGGATTGTCATTAGAGAAAAGGACTGCATAGATTATTAAAAGAGGAATACTATTTATAGATGGATTGTGTGTGAAAGGGGAAAAGTAATAGTGAAGGCAGAATATTTTGTTGAGAGCTATAGAGTGATTCAGCATGGAAACAGGCCCTTCGGCCCAACTTGCCCATACCGGCCAACATGCCCTAGCTACACTAGTCCCACCTGCCTGCGTTTGGTCCATATCCCTCCAAACCTGTCCTATTCATATACCTGTCTAACTGTTTCTTAAATGCTGCGATAGTCCCAGCCTCAACTACCACCTCTGGCAGCTCGTTCCATACACCCACCACCCTCTGTGTGAAAAAGATTCCCCTCGGATTCCTATTAAATCTTTTTATCCCCTTCACCTTAAACCTGTGTCCTCTGATCCTCGATTCCTCTACTCTGGCCAAGAGACTCTGTGCATCTACCCGATCTATTCCTCTCATGATTTTGCTTCCGTTTGGCCCATTTCCCTCTCAACATGTCCTATCCATGCACCTGTCCAATTGTCTTTAAAATAACATTATAGTCCCAGCCTCAACTACCTCCTCTGGCAGCTCGTTCCATACACCCACCGCCCTCTGTGTGGAAAAGTCCTCAGATACCTATTAAATCTTTTCCCCTTCACCTTAAACCTGTGTCCTCTGATCCTCGATTCCTCTACTCTGGCCAAGAGACTCTGTGCATCTACCCGATCTATTCCTCTCATGATTTTGCTTCCGTTTGGCCCATTTCCCTCTCAACATGTCCTATCCATGCACCTGTCCAATTGTCTTTAAAATAACATTATAGTCCCTGCCTCAGCTACCTCCTCTGGCAGTTCGTTCCATACACCCACGGCCCTCTGAACGAAAAGGTTACCCCTCAGGTTCATGTTCAATCTTTCCCCCCTCACCTTAAACCCATGTCTGATTGAAGGTAGGCATGCAGGTGCAGCAGGCAGTAAAGAAAGCGAATGGTATGTTAGCTTTCATTGCAAAAGGATTTGAGTATAGGAGCAGGGAGGTTCTACTGCAGTTGTACAGGGTCTTGGTGAGACCACACCTGGAGTATTGCGTACAGTTTTGGTCTCCAAATCTGAGGAAGGACATTATTGCCATAGAGGGAGTACAGAGAAGGTTCACCAGACTGATTCCTGGGATGTCAGGACTGTCTTATGAAGAAAGACTGGATAGACTTGGTTTATACTCTCTAGAATTGAGGAGATTGAGAGGGGATATTATAGAAACTTACAAAATTCTTAAGGGGTTGGACAGGCTAGATGCAGGAAGATTGTTCCCGATGTTAGGGAAGTCCAGGACAAGGGGTCACAGCTTAAGGATAAGGGGGAAATCCTTTTAAAAACCGAGATGAGAAGAACTTTTTTTCACACAGAGAGTGGTGAATCTCTGGAACTCTCTGCCACAGAGGGTAGTTGAGGCCAGTTCATTGGCTATATTTAAGAGGGAGTTAGATGTGGCCCTTGTGGCTAAGGGGATCAGAGGGTATGGAGAGAAGGCAGGTACGGGATACTGAGTTGGATGATCAGCCATGATCATATTGAATGGCGGTGCAGGCTCGAAGGGCCGAATGGCCTCTACTCCTGCACCTAATTTCTATGTTTCTATGTTTCTATGTCCTCTGGTCCTCGATTCGCATATTCTGGACAAGAGACTCTGTGCGTCTACCCGACCTATTCCCCTCATTCTTTTATACAAATCATCACCCCTCATCCTCCTGCGCTCCAAGGAATAGAGACCCAGCCCACCCAACATCTCCCTGTAGCCCAGGTCCTCAAGTCAGATTCAGATTCAGATTCAATTCAGTTCTGAGTCCCGGCAACATCCTACTATTTATATCATATAATGTATGGGGAAAAAAATCAAATTATTCTTACAGGAAGAGTTTATGGATTGAAATCTAGGACATGATGTTGGGACTTAAGTCTGCCCACTGCACCTGCTGAGATTAGACATGCATCTGTAATAATCCATGGTCTTCCTGCAGTGGGGATTTGATATGCTTTGAATTGAGGAGAGAAACTGAATTAAAAAAGATAATAATGAGAGGGCATTTTGTCGGGAAAGTCTGCGCAAGGAAGCTTTGCACAAAAGGCTTTCACTGCTTCAGCTGGGATACTGGGCGTTAGAATTTCCCTCGTTTTTTAGTTTTGTTCCGTTTAGTTTAGAGATACAGCGTGGAAACAGGCCCTTCGGCCCACCCAGTCCGTGCCGACCAGCGATCATAGAAACATAAAAAAACACAGACAATAGGTGCAGGAGGAGGCCATTCGGCCCTACGAGCCAGCACCGCCATTCAATGTGATCATGGCTGATCATCCCCAATCAGTACCTGCTTTCTCCCCATATCCCCCGATTCCGTTAGTCCCAAGAGCTAAATCTAACTCTCTCCCCCCGCACACTAACACCATCCTACACACACACACACGAGGGACTATTTACAGTTTTATACCCAGCCAATTAGCCTACAAACCTGCACGTCTTTGGAGTGTGGGAGGGAACCTGAGCACCCGGAGAAAACCCACGCAGGTCACGGGGAGAACGTGCAAACTCCGTACAGACAGCGCCCGTAGTCAGGATCTCTGGTGCTGTGAGGCAGCAACTACATGCCATCGCGTATTCTCACAATGATTTGCTTCAATATCGTGCTGGCAGATTGTGGTAAAGAGTTTAATGAGTTTTCATTGATTTCCTCTCCGATGAGCATTGAAGTGAGTTCAAATTAGGCACCAATTAAAGGTCTTAAACATTAAAACAATGCTATATAAATAAAAATAAATAAACTCACTATTCTGTACCAATAAAATAACAGCAGGTTGAAGATGATATTTAAAAATCAATTTTTGAGTTACTTACATAGACAGACAAGAAATATGAGATTGGGCAACACAAGGAACTGCAGATGCTGGAATCTTGAGGGAAACACAAAGTGCTGGAGGAACTCAGCGGGTCAGGCAGCATCTGTGGAGGGAATGGATGGCCTTTCGGGTTGGGACCTTTCTCCAGACTGATGGAGTCGGGGAGGGGGAAGAGAGGGGTGGGGGTGGAACAAAGCCCGGCGAGTGATAGGTGTATACAGGTGGGGGGATATGGGAATTGTAGCTTTTGTGATGAATTTGTTTACAAATACATTCATATATTTACCTCCTGTTATCACTCAGTCTGTAGAAGGGCCTCGACCTGAAACGTCACCCATTCCTTCTCTCCAGAGATGTTGCCGGTCCCGCTGAGTTACTCCAGCACTTTGTGTCTACCTTCGGTCTAAACCAACATCTGCAGTTCCTTCTTCCATCACTCCGTATTAGTTTAGTTTTGCTTAAAGATACAGCATGGAAACAGGCCCTTCGGCCCACTGAGTCCATGCTGACCAACATTCACCCATACACCAGTTCTATCCGACACAAACTGGGGACAATTTAAATTCATACCAAGCAAATAAACCTACACGCCTGTGCTTCTTTGGAGTGTGGGAGGAAACCGGAGCACCCGGAGAAAACCCATGCAGGTCACGGGGAGAACGTGCAAACTCCGTACAGACAGCACCCGTAGTTAGGATGGAACCCGGGTCTCTGGCGCTGTGAGGCAGCAGCATAACATGCAGTAAACACTGTAATAGCCTCCCCCCCCAAAAATCTGTGTGTGTATATATATATATATACCATGCTAATCTGTGTGTGTGTGTGTGTGTGTGTATCTATACAGCATATACATACAGTTTATAAAACTCATTTACACATTCTTCAATTTCCGAAACTCTTCTGGAAATAGGCAACGTTTCGGGCCGAAACCCGAAAGGGTTTCGGCACGAAACGTTGCCTATTTCCTTCGCTCCATAGATGCTGCTGCACCAGCTGAGTTCCTCCAGCACTTTTGTCAACTTTTGATTTTCCAGCATCTGCAGTTCCTTCTTAATCATTTACACATTTGTTATAATACTGCAAGTAAGGATTTCATTCTTCTGTTTTACTTACTGAATATACTTCCTCTCACAGACCACAGTCTGTTCGCATTGGTGGAAATGTGTCAGCTTCGATAACAATCAGCACGGGAGCACCTCAAGGCTGCGTGCTCAGCCCCCTGCTGTACTCACTCTATACTCATGACTGTGTAGCCGGTCACAGTGCGAACTCCATCATCAAGTTCGTTGACGACACCACTGTTGTGGGACGTATCACTGATGGGGACGAGTATAGAAAGTGGAGTATAGAAGAGAGATTGAGTAACTGTCCATATGGTGCCAGCACAATAACCTGGCCCTCAACTCCAGCAAAAGCAAGGAATTGATTGTGGAAAGGGTAGGATGGGGACCCACAGTCCCGTTTATATCAACGGGTCGATGGTTGAAAGGGTCAAGGACTTCAAATTCCTGGGCGTTCACATTTCTGAAGATCTTTCCTGGTCCGAGAACACTGATGCAATTATCAAGAAAGCTCATCAGCGCCTCTACTTCCTGAGAAGATTACGGAGAGTTGGTTTGTCAAGGAGGACTCTCTCTAACTTCTACAGGTGCACAGTAGAGAGCATGCTGACCGGTTGCATCGTGGCTTGGTTCGGCAACTTGAGCGCCCTGGAGAGGAAAAGACTACAAAAAGTAGTAAACACTGCCCAGTCCATCATCGGCTCTGACCTCCCTTCCATCGAGGGGATTTATCGCAGTCGCTGCCTCAAAAAGGCTGGCAGTATCATCAAAGACCCACACCATCCTGGCCACACACTCATCTCCCTGCTACCTTCATGTAGAAGGTACAGGAATAGCTACTTCCCCACAGCCATCAGGCTATTAAACTTGACAACAAACAGACTCTGAACTATAACAGCCTAGTGCACTTTATCTGTTCATTTATGCGTATATATATATGGTCTATGCTGTATAGACACACTGAACTGTTCTGTATTATGTCTACTATATTCTGTTGTGCTGCAGCAAAGCAAGAATTTC
Organism: Leucoraja erinaceus; assembly: GCF_028641065.1. NCBI lineage: Eukaryota > Metazoa > Chordata > Chondrichthyes > Rajiformes > Rajidae > Leucoraja > Leucoraja erinaceus. The sequence continues at coordinate 36,523,092 of NC_073398.1, forward strand.
ATTGTCCTATCTGGGACACAGGACAATAAACTCTCTTGACTTGACTTGACTTGAACACACTGATATATAAATATATATATATGTAAATGTATTCAGTATATTCAGTATTGTTTATAATAGACAATAGCAGTGGAAAAACCAATGCACTGCCCCCAAGTCTACACAGCTCGGAGCTTATTTGGAGGCTGTGATGTTGAACTGTCGGGAAGAAGCTGTTCCTGAACCTGGACGTGACCTCAGCTAAATCTCTGGGAAGAAATCTTTGTCAGTCTTTTCTTTCCCTCCTCCTTTCCTTTCCTTTCGGCATGGTGTCGCAGCGGGTAGAGCTGCTGCCTCACAGCGCCAGGGACCCGGGTTCCATCCTGACTACGGGTGCTGTCTGTACGGAGTTTGCACGTTCTCCCCGTGACCTGCGTGGGTTTTCTCCGGGTGCTCCGGTTTCCTCCCACACTCCAAAGACGTGCGGGTTTGTAGGTTAATTGTCTTGGTGTAAATGTTAAATTGTGCCTAGTGTGTGTGGGATAGTGTTAGTGTGCGGGGATCGCTGGTCGGCAAAGTTTTACTCCAGAGATGGTCACTCTCTATCCAATGAACGAGTGCTCGTCCGGCGTTTCTGATTTAAATGCCACCTGTGAATTAAATATCTGGGTATAAGCAGCAGTTTGTCGCAGTCAGTCCCACTGGACAGCAGCCCAGGACTTGACCATCTCTGGTGTAAACTTTGAACCCAATCATCTGCATTAACACCTATCCCATTGCCTCCATGATGTGGTTACCATGACACCCTGCTGCGTTATGTAATTCATAACTCGAATCTGCATGGCGCTGAATTATACACGAGTCTCTCAGTCAGGAATGTTGTCTTTGATCAAGGCTGCCCTCAGGCTGGCTTCAACACTTTTAATAGAGGAAGATCAACTCTGCTTCTCCAACTTCTAATGCAAGAACCGGCATTGAAAGGAGGTTCCCCTTCAGATGGAAGTCAGACAGTTACTGGACCCTGGGCCTAACACGGCTGGTTCTCTGATAGACAGGTTCTTGATCAGTGCGGGTGTCAGGGGTTAGAGGGGGAGAGATAGATCAGTCGTGATTATTGATTATTATCGATTAAACATGTGAATTAAATAAAATAGCAGAGCACAAGGAGGCTATGGGTTGTTGGTTATTAAGTAATCATGATCAAGCCTCCTTGTGCTCTGGTATTTTATTTAATTCACATGTTTAATCAATAATGTTTTATTATTAATGTTTAATGTTTTATGTGTCATTCCTACCTGGCACTGTATGTCATGTTGTCACTTGTGGGCGGAGCACCAAGGCAAATTCCTTGTATGTGAATACTTGGCCAATAAACTTTTCATTCATTGAATGCTGGAGTAGACGATGGGCCGAATGGCCTAATTCCGCTCTCCGATCACATGAATTTACGAGTCAAAGTGGACCATCGATCGCTTGCTTGCTTACGCCAGTTATGTAAGGGGCAATTTACAGAGGGCAGATTAACCTACAAACCTGCACTGGGATATCCCTGGGATGTGGGAGGAAACCTCATGAATGGGGTCACAGGGAGATGGTGCACTCGAGGTCAGGATGGAACCCGGGTCTCTGGCGCTGTGAGGCAGCAGCTCTACCCGCTGCGCCACTGAGCCGCTCAGCACATTCACACGCTGAATCCATCAACACACTGATCTGATTATATGTATAATCTGACCCTGAAGCGATGCTAAATCTTTCTAAATTAAACTCGTTTAGAATATTCTTGCTGCTGTAATTAATATTTCTGCTGGGGTTGCATGAAATGGAAGTTTTTTTAATCTCGATATACAAACTTCAATTTCTAGAGAGAGTTAGATTTAGCTCTTAGGGCTAACGGAATCAAGGGATATGGGGTGAAAGCTGGAACGGAGTACTGATTGTGGATGATCAGCCATGATCACAGAAGGATGAGAGGTAAATTGATAGAAACATATAAAATTCTTAATGGATTGGACAGGCTAGATGCTGGAAAAATGTTCCCATGTTGGGGGAGTCCAGAATAAGTGGTCTGCCATTTAGGACTGAGATGAGGAAAAACCTTAACTGTGGCTGGAGGTGTCTGTGATCCACCTGTACATGGAGCGTTCAGATACAGCACGGAAACCCACGCAGGTCACAGGGAAAAACATCCAAACTCTGTACAGACAGCCCCCCGTAGTCAGGATCGAACCCTGATCTCAGGCTCTGCATTCGCTGTAAGGCAGCAACTCTACCACTGCGCCACCGTGCCACAGGCTGCAGCCCCATGTTCCAATATGTAAAGGGGCTGCTCCTTGCCTTCACACCCACCACCCTCATCTTTGGACCCTGTGTGTAGGGGAGGGGAGGGCTGAGGATGTCCTGGTTGGGTTGACAAGGGGTCACAGTTTACGAATAAGGGGTCGGTCATTTAGGACTGAGATGAGGAAAAACCTTTTCACCCAGAGAGTTGTGAATCTGTGGAATTCTCTGCCACAGAAGGCAGTGGAGGCCAATTCGCTGGATGTTTTCAAGAGAGAGTTAGATTTAGCTCTTGGGGCTAACGGAATCAAGGGATATGGGGGGAAAGCAGGAACGGGGAACTTATTCGGTTTGTCAAAGAGGACTCTCTCGAACTTCTACAGGTGCACAGTAGAGAGCATTCTGACCGGTTGCATCGTGGCTTGGTTCGGCAACTTGAGCGTCCAGGAGCGGAAAAGAATGCAGAAAGTTGTGACCGCTGCCCAGTCCATCACCGGCTCTGACCTGCCCACCATCGAGGGGATCTATCGCAGTCGCTGCCTCAAAAAGGCTATCAGCATCATCAGAGACCCACACACCATCCTGGCCACACACTCATCTCTCCACTGCCATTGAGTATAGGAGCAGGGAGGTTCTACTGCAGTTGTACAGGGTCTTGGTGAGACCACACCTGGAATATTGCGTACAGTTTTTGGTCTCCAAATCTGAGGAAAGACATTCTTGCCATAGAGGGAGTACTGAGAAGGTTCACCAGACTGATTCCTGGGATGTCAGGACTCCCTTATGAAGAAAGACTGGATAGACTTGCCTTATACTCTCTAGAATTTAGGAGATTGAGAGGGGATCTTATAGAAACTTACAAAATTCTTAACTCTTTGGACAGGCTAGATGCAGGAAGATTGTTCCCGATGTTAGGGAAGTCCAGGACAAGGGGTCTGGGCTTAAGGACAATAAAAAATCCTTTAAAACCGAGATGCTCCTAACTTTCTTCACACACTGAGAGAGTGGTGAATCTCTGCCTCTCTCTGCCACAGAGGGTAGTTGAGGCCAGTTCATTGGCTATATTTAAGAGGGAGTTAGATGTGCCCTTGTGGCTGGGGATCAGGGGGTATGGAGAGAAGGCAGGTACGGGATACTGAGTTGGATGATCAGCCATGATCATATTGAATGGCAGTGCAGACTCGAAGGGCCGAATTTGGCCTACTCCTGCACCTAATTTCTATGTTTCTATGTTTCTATCGGGAAGAAGGTACAGGAGCCTGAAATCTGTAATGTCCAGGTTCAGGAACAGCTACTTCCCCACTAGAGAACTTTGTTTCTCCCATTATGTATTGTGTTGTGCTGCAGCAAGCAAAAATTTCATTGTTCTATCTGGGACATGACAATAAAACACCCTTGGCTGTTGACAGCACCTATCTTTCTATTTTCACTGAGCGTTTCCCGGTGTTTCTCCATCCCATGCCTCTCCTTCACGAGGGTAAAACCTCATGCTCCTCACACCCTCACAGATCTGTGGGTGAGGATTTATGATCATAGTCATAGAGTGATACAGTGTGGAAACAGGCCCTTCGGCCCAACTTGCCCACACCCAGCCAACATGCCCCAGCTACACTAGTCCCACCTGCCTGCGTTTGGCCCATATCCCTCTAAAACTGTCCTATCCACGTGCAGTACCTGTCCAAATGTTTCTTAAACGCTATGATAGTCCCTGCCTCACCTAGCTCCTCCGGCAGCTCGTTGATAGATCAGTGTGGGAATGGGAGGGGGAGTTAAAGCGTTTAGTGTAGTTTACTGTCCCGTGTACTGAGGTACAGTGAAAAGCATTTGTTGCGTGCTAACCAGTCAGCGGAAAGACAACACAGGAAAGCAGACTATTAGCTAAATGGTGGCCGACTAGGAAAAGGGGAGATGCAGCGAGACCTGGGTGTCATGGTACACCAGTCATTGAAAGTAGGCATGCAGGTGCAGCAGGCAGTGAAGAAAGCGAATGGTATGTTAGCTTTCATAGCAAAAGATTTGAGTATAGGAGCAGGGAGGTTCTACTGCAGTTGTACAGGGTCTTGGTGAGACCACACCTGGAGTATTGCGTACAGTTTTGGTCTCCAAATCTGAGGAAGGACATTATTGCCATAGAGGGAGTGCAGAGAAGGTTCACCAGACTGATTCCTGGGATGCCAGGACTGTCTTATGAAGAAAGACTGGATAGACTTGGTTTATACGTGGTGCAGGCTCGAAGGGCCGAATGGCCTCTACTCCTGCACCTAATTTCTATGTTTCTATGTTTCTAACACACGATTACAATC